>NW_017308270.1:0-5128 GCF_000935625.1 Nanorana parkeri | reverse complement strand
GAAAGACCAGCAAGCACTTCAGATATACTATAAATATGATTATTGTGAGTAAGCTTTAAGTAAAATATGGGTGTCCTAAGCTCATTTGGAGACCAGACTGGGTGGTGGTCCTTCAGCAACGTGGTATGAGGTGGGTGAGATTTTATTATCTTTAGATATTAAAATGTTGTATTATAACCATCAAGTCATATGACTCATTGTTTAGGGTGCTCCTCAACCATGTCATGCTGAGGATTGGAGATGAGTAATTAGTCAGTCAGTACTAGTCAGTACTTCTCCTTGTTCCTGGGGGGCAGCCTGTGGCGTCACCTGATCAGAGCAAATAGTTTATGTCCTGGGGGCATCCAAGTACCGGTAGGCATGCTTGCCTTATGGAAACTGCGGCTGTGCGTGCATCCACAGCTGGTCCTGACACTCGCTCCTTTGTTTACGTGCAGCTGCAGGGTGGGAAAAGGAACTGCAGCTGATTGGGCCAGTATTGGCAGCTTTCATCCAGGTTCAGAGGAGCTTGGGTTCAGTCCAAATTGTCACCGTAGGACAGCAAAAGGGTTACTGGCAGGATCACCAAGTGAAAATAAATAAAATCCTACATCCTACAACTGGTAAGCTGCACTATATTACATTCTGTTCTTGGGTTTATGTACACTTTAAGCAATATGATTAGGTCACTTCTCTGATCCCAGCCTGTGACTGTATAGTGAGCATCAGTAGATTGATGAGCCAATACCTCCACTAGATTGATGGGCCAGTACCTCAGCCAACACCTCAGTCCACTAATAAGCTAATGCTTGTTCGGCTCTTTCCTCCTCTTAGCATGATTGTCACCTCAGTGGGAACAAAATTTGATGAAAGGCAACACAAAGTTCCAGAAGTCTATGAATTTCCACCTTGAGTAAATGAACTGATCTTGGATGAACCTTGACTTCATAATTTTGCTCATCTCAATGAAGATACAAATAAAAGCACTGGGCAGGATGTGCCCATTCTCTATACTGCCATGTTTCATCTTCAAATTTGACTGGAATGTAGAATAAAGAAAACTGCAATAGTGATTTTTTCTGGCTGTTATTTGTGGAAAAGGCCTCACTATTAAGGTCACCAGGGTGAGGGAACTCGGAATCCCTTTCAGTCAGAATAACAGTATATCAGTTTCAGAGAAATTGCTGACTGAAGTCCCCTGCAAGTGTTAGAAAAGAGATAAAAATGTGTAGCATTAAGCTGCCGCTGTGATTCTTCAAAAGAATATTTGAGAAATTGCATTGTTTCCCTTTTTATTAATACATTTAAACACTTGTAATAACATCGAGATTGTTTTAACCTTGCAAAATGTGCCAATATACTGTCATTGTCAATTTTCTTTGTAGGAGCAGAGCAGACAATAGAACCTTTCTTGCTCAAAGATTAAGTTGAAATGTTCAGGCTTTATCGGTCAGCGCGTTGCCATTAAAATGAAAGGTTATATTTCAAAGTGAAGCATTGGCAAATGCTGCTAAATTATAAAGGGCTTTCCATTCTGACTTATACATCTCAGTGACAATATAATCAGACAAAGTGGCAGAAGTTCAGCAGATTGTGTTTGCTAGCAAGTAATAATAAAGCTATAGACATGGTATTCATTGTCAGAATTAAGAATAATGAACAAGAGTTCAAATCCAAAACACATGTCCCATAAAAAGCCCTGCATACACTATTTTCAGTGCAAAGAGCAATAACTTATCCTATCACAGAGACAATAAAATATAATACAAAACGTAAAGGCTGACCCTAACAAGCTAATTTGATTTGGAGAGTGGTATTTATATATTCATTTCCATTTTTTTCTTTACTTTTCTTTAAGAAATACTCCAGGCCTTAAAAATAATTAAGTGAGTTTTTAACCAGCTACATAAGCTATTTTGTAATTGAATTACAAATGATCTTTCCACTTTCCACTTCATTCTGCAGTCTACAATGATCCTTAAAGGATACAAATTTAAAGCAGAACCGTGAAGAGCCTATGGACATTCAAACATTAACATATTATTGTAAATTAGCTTTAATTAAGCCTCCACTGACATCTCTAGCTATAGGCATTGTGGGGCAATTCATCCTTAGCACTCTGCTCCCCCCCTCTTCTTGTATACCTGCTGTGTGTTTAGAGATTAAAACGCTGGTTGCTAGGAAGGTTAAGCAGGGGAGCTAAACTTTCAAAATGAAAGTGAGATTCTGCTTTAAATCTTGAGGATGAATTACTACACAGTAGCTGCAGCTGAATAGGTCAGTGAGGACTTGTTAAGAATATGTAAATGTTTGAATATCTATTGCCTGGCTACAATTCTGCTTAATTTTCCTTCCAACTATTGCAAAAGTAGATTGATTTGTAAACATGATGAATTTTGTAGGTTACATTGTGTTTGTGTGAGCAGGAGCATCCCTAGCCCTTTAGCTGCATGAGGTGACACTACTGGTTGCCAGGAGCTGAGTGGAATACCAGCAAGTGCATTCCAGGTTTCTAAGAGCTGGACAGGGAGATGTACTCCCCCCCCCCACACACACACACATGACCCAAAGAAAGGCTACAACCTCAGGCTGCCTCAATATGGGAATGGGCCAGTGTGTGAGCTAATAATGATTTTAGTGTATTTCTATAGGAAATATTGTTTTGAAAAACATTTGCACAACTATCATTAGATGTGCAAAATCCGCAGCACTGCCTTTTTGTTTTATGGGTCCTTTGCATTTAGAAAATGAGGTTAAAAGTGAAGAACAGGGAGGGCAGCAAAAGGGTTAAAGAAGATTTTCTCCCTACAGCTGGAAGGTAAGAAAAAACAAAAAGATTGAAAGCTCTCGGAAATAATACATTCTTTTTCTGCATGGATGATGTGGACGTCATCTGTGAGCTGGCCAGAGAACTAGGAAGAAGAAGCTGTCCATTGATTATGTTGATTTTTGACGTGGCGGTGCAGGCTTTCCGGCGTGGGGTGGAAGAAGCAAGGGAATTTTGGAACATAAACATTAATGAGGTAAGTAATAATAAGAACATTTATGGATTTCCTATATTAACTTAGTTGGTGTTGGTGGTTTATTAGAGGGTGTAGGGAGGGAAAGACCCGCTTAAAACAAAATGATATTAGTTATATTTAATAACATTTTTAACTGGAGCTCTGCTTTAAGACTTCATAAACGTGGCTCTAAGCTTATACAGGGCTTGTATTAAAGCACACCCGTTGGTTTGCCCTGCATGGGCATGACACAAATTTGCCTTAATGTTAAGCCTTTACTACAGATTGATCTGTATGTTAGCCCTCACCGAATGTCTGTCCAAACTTTGGTTCTGGTGTCAATTAGTAAGTTATTATTGAATCCGGATATTTGATAACCCAACTCAGGTTTCCAAGTTTTTATTGAATCCCTGGGTTTGTAAAGCTTTCAGCAAAACAGTCTTGCTATGCTCCATTTTCAAATAAGAATGTGCATTGACATTCGGTACATTCATTGCAGGTGGAAGGGAATGAGGATCTGTTCAGCCTTTAAAACGGCAAATGCAGGACCCAAGTAGATAACAATAATGTTTAGAATGAACTTGCAATGAACTGGTATATTTGTAGCCTTTGATATTTTGCGTGTGCAAGTGCTCATTTTTGACCAGATGTAGTCACTGATGTAGCACTGTGTTTATATATTTATAAATAACCATGACAACTTTAACTTAATTCCTGATAGACTGTCAAAACATTTTTTCTTCTCATTCAATTGTATTATGAAATATCTCTTTGAAAACAGAATATAAAGGCTGAACGCCTGATATATTAATGTAAAGTGCAAAATGACTAAAATCTCACTTTAACAAACAGCTTTGCTGGCAGGTTTTTTAATCTGAGACCTAATGGGAATGTGGGGAATTTCAAAGATTAGTATTTATTAAAGCAGGCCTTTCAGTAAGTTTACAAGTTTGCATTAAAGTGACACCAAACTCATGAGTTAAATCTTAAAAATGCATTCAAGTACCTTATAAGTATCAACAAAAATGTATTTTATTTGTGTATCACTCAGTTGAATCATTCAAAATGCATTTGGACAATTTGCTCAGAGACCGTAACATACAGGGGTACAGGTACCCTTAAAAAATAAGATCACGCGGTCACTCGTACACATGCATACACATGCAGAATCCAAAACATACACACAATAGGTTGAACTTGATGGACCTGTGTCTTTATTTAACCTCAAATACTATGTAACTATGTAGCTGTAGATCCTCAAATCATCTCTGAATTCATGCTGACACTGTCCTTCCTTTTGGAGGGTGGCTACTTTTTTCCCCCCATGGTCCCTGTGTGTGTTGTAAAGTAGTCACCGCTCAAAGCTCACTCCCATGGGTTTTCTCTGACTTTCCCTTTCAGTGCTAAAGGTCACCAGAACTACTAGAAAATCCTCCAATCAGATAGTGAAATTGTGATGCCAAAAAGGAGGAAATCTGTACATAATGTATCTTTCGTGTATGCTTAATGCAGAATGTCCAGTATGGTCCATCATGCTGTCCCTTGACGAAGCTGCCAAGACAATATAATTATCTAGAATTATGACAAGGTATTACTTAGGCTGTACTTAGAGATGTCATAGGAAGTCATATAGCTATAGTTATATTTTAACAATCTATTTCCAAATATCTTATACATAAAAAAACAAACATAGGTGTATGCCTATATGACCACTTAAAATAAAATAAAAATCCTTTAGGGTAAAAAGTTATGAATGCTGTACAGGGAATTGTCATTTAGAATGAGCTGTTCGAATGGTTTAATGGAAAAACTGATGCATAGTGAGAGGCCATAAATAGGCACCATGCACTCCAAATGATGAAAATACTTAATAAAACTAATTAGACTCTAGGTTAGGGAACCCGAACATCTGAAGTGAAACACACGCCTTGGTTCCTGTGTGCCTTGTTTCACAAATGTTAGCACCTGGAAAAACAAGACATTTTTAATTGGGTTCTGCCAGTTAGGGCTGTGCCATTACATCATGCATGATAGAGCTCTGTCAGTTATGTCATATTGTATTTATATAGAATTGTGATACAGAATAGTTAGGTTAAGAAAATAAACTAATGCAAATGTGTGTTTCCACAAAAAAAGTAAATACTTTT
>NW_017308269.1:212656-240285 GCF_000935625.1 Nanorana parkeri | reverse complement strand
ACAATTGTATGTGTGCACATGCTGTGTGTTAGGTATATCTTCTTTTTAACAGGCAACTTTTTGTAAATAAAAAAAAAAATTCTTCATTTTCTGTGAACGTTTACCCAAAAAGTTAAACCTAGAAAACACTCAACATGCACATTATCAAATACCTTGGGGTATCTTCTTTCTATAATGGGGTCATTTTGTGGGGCTTTCTACTGTCCTTGCATTTTGGGGCCTCAAGAAATGCGATATGCAGTCAGGGCACCAGGGTTGATACAATTCAATTATATATACCATAGTCTGTGGACTATATAACTTTCACACATTGTAATTAATTTACACTTTTTTTTTAACCAAAGAAATGTAGCAGAATACATTTTGATCAAAATTTATGAAGAAAGATTATTTATGTGCAAATTTTCATAGCTTAACATTGGGAAAACAGGTTTTTTTTCAATATTTTCGGTACTTTTTCCTTAATATAGTAAAAAATAAAAACCCCAGTGGTGATTAAATACCACCAAAAGAAAGCTCTATCTGTCCCCAAAAAAAGGATATAAAATTCATTTTGGTACAGCATTGTATGGCTGAATAATTGTCAGTCAAAGTATCGCAGCGCTGAATACTGAAAAATGGCCTGGATGGGAAGGGGGTTTAACACCGCGGAAGTCAAGTGGTTAAAAAAAAATTCAATTTTTATTTTTTCAATAATTAAACAAACCACTATTTAAGAACTTTCAAAAGCAGGGTACAATCAAAGCACAAGATGGATAAACATACAGTTACAGGTATGCATCATTTATCAAATAATATGTGCCCAAAATACAAGCACATTGTATAGGTATGTATCATTAAAGACATGATGAGTCGAGAATAAAACATAAAAGAAAAAAGATTAAAAACAAACACTCTATCAAAACAGTAATACAGGAACAAGAAAGGGAATGGCAGCACTCATCATATGCCATTAGGTCACCTGTCATGGTTATGTGATCTTCAGGGCTCCTGAGGTATTAGTGAGTTGTGACTTAGCATATCACTCCATATACTGAAATGGGTGCATAATTTGCATTCAATTGCATCCTTGTTAAAGGATGTTTCAAGAAAATATTTCCATCTCTTGAAAAAAACATTTGTTATGTGTACAGTAGTATAAGTAGTTTCTTTAAAAAAAATATTTTTACATGGAATACATGCTGGATGGTCAGGGAGTGGTCATAGATCCAAACCTGCATAATACATCTTCTGGCCTTTAGAGACATATATGTAGCCATTGTGAACCCCACAACAATCTTAACAACAACATGAGAATAGCTGAGGTTATGCAAAGAAGTAGGTTTTTTTTTCTATATAAATCCCCTTGTAGGTAATGCTATCTGAGAACTACCTTGAGAGTGGCATTGCATGTTCAAGATCTGCCTGAAGGTGAAGCAAGAGGGAGTATTTCACTTTTGGAAAAAGTTATATGCAAGCCAGAAAATATGAGGTGAAAATATGTACTGAAAGATGAGGATGGCCTTAATGTAAATAGTAGGATGTCATCCTCAAAGTTAAGGTGTAGTATTAAGATATCTAGACAGAGATTTATATTGGTAGGGTTCATTCACACCAAAATCAGAAGGAAATTGCAAGTCAATGGAGGGTCAGTTGACTTGCAATTGTACCTTCCTATTTCGTTCTGATGCGTTGTGCTGTGATCCGTTTTTCAACGGAAGCTAAGGGAAGGGCACCAAAAATGAATGGGTGTGAATGGGGCTAGTTCCCACTGCATCCATAGCATTACGTTGTGCTGAAAAAAAGTAGTGCATGTTCTACTTTTTGCAGTGCAATGTAATGCAACAGAAAAAAGTGATGTGAACTTGCCCCATTCACATTCATTAATTTTTCAGTGCCCTTCCAATAGCATCCATTGAAAAATGGATTGCAATGCAATGTATCACAACACAATGGATGTGGTGTGAATGGGCCATTAATTATTTTTTTCAGCATATACATTTTTATTGAGTCATAACAAGAAATTAGGTGGTACAAACAACCTGAATCACTCAGGTATACAGAGTAGTAAAAGTAAATGGTTACATAGTTGTACGTACATGAACCAGAAGATGCATACGATACAGAGTAACAATCAGTAAATTAGATATGTCAAGAATCAAAACTTAACGGAACATTCTGGTAAACCGAAGGAGTAGAAACATAGGGACTTGTCAAGGAAAAGGCTAGGGGAGCATTTTGGGCTGGGACTTCTTAGCACAGTGGAGTTTTCTATAGTGGAAGCTTAATAGAAGAGATTACCAGTTTAACAAGCTTACAATTAGGATCATGCAGTGCCCAATGTACGGAGCTACCAAGAGCGAGTGTTGGGGGTCATGGGTGAAATGGTTCGTGTAAGAGCTTATGTGTAGGGGGAATGTTAAAGGATATCCAGGGGTCCCAGGGAGCCACACAGCTTTTTTAGATACCATGAAGAGTGCTGAAAGTTAGTCATAACATCACGTAATTGGTTCACAGGCAGTTTGAATATTAAAAAAGGTTTCCATGTATGGAAGAATAACTCGGTGCGGGATTGGTTACATTTTGTATTCAGTTTATCTAGGAGCATAAGGTGGTGTAGTATAGATGTGAATGCAGAGAGAGATGGGGGCAGGGCAGATATCCAATTGGTCAGGATGGTTTTCTTAGCAGTTAGAATACACAGGTGTTCCCATCGAGTGAGGCGAGATGGTGGGGAAGCGAGGGCGGGCATCGGAGCATGGAGGAGGCATACATCTGGGGAGAGGGTTCTAGAGTCACCAGATTGTCCATTCATATACGAGACAACAGATGTCCAGGAAAGTTGAATATGGGGGCATAGCCACATCAGATGTGTGAAGTCAGGTAGGGAGAGGTTGCATTTCTGACAGGAGATCATCCAGTCCGGGGGAGATTTTTTGGAAATAATATTAAATGCACAATAGGCTTTGTGTATCAACTTGAATTGTATTTCCCTCTACGACTCGTTGATAATCGCTGAGTGCACACCCCTCCACCCCTATAAATGGGCCCTTATTAAATAGGAGAGTCAACAAAAGATGTCCTTGCCTGGTTCCCTTTGGAGTAAAAACAACAGGGAAAGTGTACTCTGGTTATTGATTCTTGCTTATCTTGTATCATACATCTGCTGAAGGAAAACTAGAATATGACCATGGAATCCAATTTCCATCATGACCAGCAAAAGCCATGGTAGATTAACATTATCAATTGTAATGATCGCTAAATTCTGGTACGGGTGAGTATTGGCATGTTCCATGGCTGTAAGTACCTTTCATATGTTGGCTACTGCCGAGCATCCCTTAACAAAGCCCACCTGCAAATGGTAATTTAGATCTGGTAAAACTTTAGCCAATGTCACCATTCTAATTAAGCTGCCCACCGTCCTGAAGTGTAAGTGCAGGAGCAGTGTAATGACATAATGCTACTCCCTGTGATATTTCATTTTAACTAAGGACCTTCCTTTGTTCATATAAGGGAACCAATGCCAAGGCTCAATTTAACCTTGTAAGCTGAATGTCAATTCCACCCCTGGTATCTGAAAACATGTTTTGATTCAGTGGGAAAATTATGCAGACAAAATGAAGTGTGTTAAATATGTTTCTGGCTACATAGCCATGATCGGCGATACAAATGTTTAATTAGTGTCAGCATCTCATAATAAGGTCCAGTAATGATTAAATTCATAATATATGGATAATTGAGAATTTAATAGAAGCAGAATCAGTTTATCATATGACAGACCTAAAACCAATACACGGATACATAAATTGTACTTGACTGGTTGTATTGATACTTTCAGCTTGTTGACATGATTGTGTTCCATAAGTTTTTTATTACTTATTCAAATATAAAATCATAGTTCTAGAAGACACCTTTAAAAGATGCTGCAATCTGGAGTCATGATCACCAGCCATGCCATAGAGTCTTGTGTCCTGGTACACCAGGGCTCCTCATCAGAAAATATAAAATAGTATGTAAGGTGGTCTGCCCTGATGATGTGCAATACATTTTCAACATATATCAGACTTCTGACAGAGCAGTATTTTGGTTCAAGACAAAAGGATGAGTCTTTTTTCAACTTACATACGTGACATTTAAATGCTCCATGTAGTATGGACAGCACCAAATAATGTTTCCAGTGATAACTGGAAATTTGCTTAATTTCTAATTTGTATTACATAATAATTACCTGTATATCTGGTTGTTTTTTAGCTTTCTCACATTTTTGTATGTATATTTATAAAAAAAATTAAAAAAGGCAAATGTATGTGGTTGTGCAAATAGGCAAAATCAGTTTGAACATGTAATCACTTGAATTATTAGAAAAAGGTATAAAAAGAATAGAAATATTTACATTACAGAAGGGATCCTTGGAGATTCTAACTCTACGTAAATTCAAGGTCAAGGCACTGTATTCTCTTAGGAGCATTTCATTCTCATAACACAAGGTCATGCATTTAGACTGCAGGGACTTTTACCATCAGCTATGGAAAGACCTATTTACTGCAAGGATATTCAAGACTGAATCTAATTTCTACTGCATGTAGTTATAGCTAGCATAGTATGTAGGGCATAAAGAATGTTACATATTTTACAATAGCTAAAGATTACTGAAAAAAGCTTCATGCTTAGCTTTCATTATGAACTTGGCCTGCCTAATCTATGGGATATATTACACCAACTTTTTTTTTACTTATCTCAACAATAAAAAAAAATGTATTTCTTAAATCAGTCAATACTATTTATTCTCACTTTAAAAAGTACTGGAGTACTATAATGGCTAAACAATCATCTGGATGGTAGAATACTCCATTATTTCTGAAGGGCTTCATCAGGGTCAAACAGTGTGGCTGTTCTTCTAGACATATTTTCATTAGTTCTTTTAAAGTGCTCAAAAATCTAGTTACCTAAAGCTGAAACCTATCCAGCCTTGTTGTTAAAATAATTTAACATTGATAAGTCAATTATGTAACCCCCAAATCTATTTTTAGTATGCGTGGCATCCCATCTCACTGTATACAGTTTTCCAAACACCAGTGCTGCTAATTGTGAGACAAAGGGGTTGATTTACTAAGCACATAAACACGCCATGAACACGCCATGCAAAAACACGCCGACTGTGCGCGCATATAGGCTTGGCGCAGAAGCGTGATTCATGGCGTGTTTATGTGCAGATGCTTGATAAATAGCACAAACACGCGCGCATGGCGTATTACATTTCCAAGGATTCAATGGGGATGTGCAACAACCATGAGCATAATTCCCTGAGGGAAGCTCAGTGGCTCAGGGGTTAGAGCTACTGCCCCACAGCACCCATGTCCCCGGTTCAAATCCTGCATCAAGTGAGTTGCATTTATCCACATACAGCAATGCAAATATCCACCCAAAAATCAATAGTGTTGAATCTACACACCCAAAAATATAGTAGTAGATATATGCCTACACCACCAATCGAAATGTGTACATTATTTATATGCTGCTGTGACAGAGTTCAAAATGGTACATATTCACCTGCGTAAATTCGGCATGTCAAAAACGGCATGTTTGTTTTTTGTGTGAATAAAGGATTTTTTCAAAAGTCTGGTCTTGTGATTTCATATTTCATACCCCTTACTCATTCACAAGGGGGGGGGCAGCATCTGAGTGCCCTGGGGGGGGGGAGCTGACGCATTTTTGGGGGTTCATCATCTTGTGCAGAGTCTCAAAATGAAATGTTTAGTATGCATCATCAGTACATAAAAACGCGCCATGCCTGCGTGAAACCGCGCCATGATGTGCGTTTTCGCTTGGTAAATGCATTTTTGCAGATTAAAACGCACGCGCAGCCTGCGCGTGTGCGTGTTGGGCTTCGTAAATCAGCCCCACAGCCTTAACATTGAAAGTCTGCAACAGGCAGTAATGTTACTGGCTGGATCTCCAGATAAGAAACTTTGAAACATATTCACAAACAATCTGCTTAAAAAAATGTATAGAGAGAGGAATATTACAAACATACTGTAAAATAAATGTTGTTTACATACACTTTAAGGAGATAAAAATTGTGCTAAAGTAGCATTAATACTAATAGCCTGTAACTACCGTATGTAAGTCTACTCACCAGGATTTTTTTTGTAATTTTATTTTTAATAAAGAAAAAAGTGACAACTTGAATGTTAGGAAATGTTAATAGCAGTTAACTGTAGAAGCAAGGGACATCATCTGTGGATATTGTTGGTAAACAAGCTTTAAGAGCTAGCCAGGTTTATCCATGCCATGCCATCATGCATATGTATGATGGATTTTATTTTGAAATCTGCAAGAAACTACTGTTCAAAGGATATTCTCTGGTTGAGGTATACCTAATTGGTGGTGCTATAATTGGGTTTCTTTATATGCATATACAGTATATCTTTATAGAAAAGAAAGTCTATCCTCAAACAACTGAAGAAGAAGGTTTGGTGGTCTTTGTGACTGACATAAGTGGATTATAATAAGGAAGACTCGATTTCAAAAATATACAGGTATAATATACTCCCAGAGGTCTGGCTACCACCTTATAAGATCAAGATATCATCAGACAAGACCATCCCTACTGTGACAGCTATATTGTGATGTGATATGTTGAATACAGTGTGATGCTTAAAAACTGACAGGATAATATATGAAAAGGGGCTACTGCTTATACATTTTTTATTTTTGTGGTATGAAGTTTTGTAAGTCCATTTGGCACAAAAGTGAATATATAAGTGACAATGAGAAGCGTTTTATTGAACTTTATATTATTAAGCGAGTCCATACATGAACTATTATATTCTAATTACTGCATGACGTTATGATTTATTTGGTTAATTATGCCTTTTATTTATGTTTCCTATCACGTTTTTCTATTAGATTCATGTGATGTCATGTGATCATGAGACAGGCATTAGGAAATATAAACGGAGCTTTTTAATCTTGCAAATTTATACGATTTTTAAATGGAGTGGGGATTGCTCTTTTTTTAGATCAATTTATTTTTTATGTAGTAATATTATTATCTAACTGCTAACAGTAAGCTTAGTTTCATTTCAGCAGATAGAGATTAGGGACATATGTAGAGTATAAAAGAACGTTAAAGAAGAACTCCAAAAATAAATTTACTGCTCATTATTGTCTAGGTTAAAAAAAAGCTATAGGCCCCATAGATCATCATGTCTATACACAGTGTATAGATGTGAGGATGCTGAAGAAGATTCCAATGCTGCATCAGAGGAGAGAGGCAGGAGGGAGTGCTGTTACAGCTGGCCAGCTCCGAGCTTTTGGGGAGTATAACTTTAGTTTTTTTTTTGTTAGCACCTACACAAAAATGAGCACTCAACCCTTGCAGTGCTGGGGTAGCCCCACCGCATGGGTTAAAAAAATGTTTTGTGGAGTTATTCTTTAAGAGAACAAAAATGAAGGATAGTGGGTCATGAGTGATGAGGATCATTTAAAACTAAAGCCAGATTTTAGTCAGTTAAAGTTATTTCAACTTTTCCAACTTCATTGACCTCATAGATAATTATACCAGATAGGGTTGCATGGCAGGCAAGCTGAATGGTTATCACATGAAAAAAGATGTTAGAGCCTCAATATTGTTATTATTGATGGATACCCAAAGGTTCCTTTGGAGGGTTATTATCATCACTTGGTTAGACTGCAATATTTGAGACACTACAGGTTGAGAGGGGTCAGAAAATGGAAGATGTACCAAAGATCTACAAACCTCATTGCATTGTAGGTCCGCACCCTAACAAATTGGTTATATCCTAAGCCATTAGATTCATACTGTAAAATAAGCCAGAGTAGCAATCCCTTTACTAGTGACTAGGCATTTTATAAATCTGTATCCTATTGTGTATTTAGCATACGATAAGGATATTAAAAAATAAACCATGCCCTTTCTCCTACTATGGCATTTAAAATAGTGTGTCTAGAGGTTGTTAAAAACTCTTTAATGCCCCTTTTTCATGTCACAGGTCTCTAGCAATCCATAGATAGCAGCTTAGAAAATCTGCTTTTATATTCTTTAGGACAGTCTTTCTAGATGTAATGACATCATCCATCCTTTCACCACAGGCTCAAACTATTTTAGAATTTTGGGAAAATGAGGGATGGAGGAAGTTTCACAGGATTCCTGGAGAGCTGTGACATGAGAGGGGGCAAGAAAAGAACTTACAACACCCCTACGCACCGGTAATGTTAGGAGACATAGCAAGAGGTATGGCATGGTTTACTTTAACTTGAATCCCCTTTATGACATAAATGCATGTGCATGTTGTTTACTTTTAATACATAATAATTTAATATCTCACACACTATGGGATTATTGCTAATGATTCTTGGACTGAGTGCTCTCCGGAAAACAGAATGGCAGCCTAGGAGATATAAATCTATAGAAAGTGTTTGGAGCACAACTTATACTTGACTTATACCTTTTAAATAAACAGAGAGAGCAACAAGCTTTGAAAATAACAACCATCCCTTACGCAAGTCACTGAAGTGGATACAAGACTCTGTGATGCCTTTTTTAAATGAAAACAATATAGTTATTTTCTTTTAAACACTTTGCAGGATGAGTTGCTCAAAAGCTAAGTCATAAAACAGCATGTTCTGACATTACAGCATGCTGTTGAATAACATTTACAGATTTTCCTGTGTGTTGCAATGCTCTCATTAATATTTTTTTTTGCCTATAATGTATACAGTTTTCACAAATGGGTTAGGAAAGTTTTCCCAGATTGCTGTGGATTTACTTTCTGTTTACCAGAGTTTCACCGAAGGTCCTAGAAAGGACATTTACAATTTATTAATGACTTATTAGTGTCATAATTAGAAAAGGCAGAGTACACTACACACTACTGCTTTTGATGGATTAGCCTTGCAATAAGATAGATTATCCACAGCCTCACTAGACAAGCAGCAGACTAAATAGGTGTCTTGAATATCATGCGCTGATTGCACAAAGTAGATTACTCTCTAAAGCTTTGCATATGCTTATAGTGTGTGCCCGAGATATCATTAGAAAACAGTATATTGAGATATAACACTTAAATTCAAAAATGCAACATATGACTTTGATTGAGTGCATACAATATTGTAAGTATATGTTTATATGAAATTGGCATTTAAATGTCACTTAATTTACTTTCCTACTAAGAAGTGCAAGAATCAGTTGTGGTGCCTTTTGTTTAATCAAATAATATAAAAACATATTTTCTGTTCATATACTGTATAAAATGTTGTGGATATCATAAAAATAATGAAAGGAGAACTATGGGGTCAGTATTTTTCCCCATAGTTCTCCTTAGGGTAATGGGAGGACACAAACTAGCATCCTCCCGTTACCCTAAGCTCAGTATACCGATACCGTATACTGAGATGCCGCAGCCGGAGCGGATCCCGACGTAGATGACGGGATCCGCCCAGCTGCGTGAGTGACAGCTGGCTCTGGCTATCTAGAGGCAGAGCCAGCTGTACCTGCCCCCTCCCCCGTCCGTTCCGCCAGTCAGCGCTGGCAGATCGGAGCGGGGAGAGGGGAATCCAGCCCTCCCCCTGTCACGGCAGAGAGCCGTGACAGGATCGAGAGGTGAGCGAACCCGGTATGTGTTCGCTCACCTCCCGATCTACTGAGCCGACCTGTGACAGTCTCATTGTCACAGGTTGGCTAGAACTATGAGGTGAGTGGCAATCACTCATCTCATAGTTCTCCTTTAACATTGTATAGTTTTCTCTTTTAAATATATTAGCAACAACCGTTATAATTATGTAAGCTAAGGGACATTATAATTGATTGCACAATAGTGTCTAAGGCTTGCAGCACGAGTGAATGCAGAAAGACCCGGAGATATTAAGTGGAGGACTACCAGACTGTAGGAGGAATTATCCCCTGGGAAAGGGTTAAAGATGGGGAATAATTAGAGGGTCTTACCTGATTGGAGGAGAAAGTCAGGTTGCTGGGAGGAGCCACATGGGAAGGAACTGCAGGGGCTACTGGGAGTCCTTTCTGCAAAGTCAACCGAGGAAGCAAGTTGTCCCACCCACCCTCCCTTATTTCAAATTACATGTGGTTTTACATTTTCTATGTGTTTGTCACAGCAGCTTGGCAGGTTAGAGGGTCTTTGGGGTCAAATAGGTGTGAGACAGTCACAAAAATGGGGAGGGGGCATCTGGTGGTATGGTGCCTCTGGTGGGATGGCTCATTGTGGATGGCGTCTGACCCATTGGTCAGATTTTGAAAAGCCTTAGTTGGGCTAACAGACAACAAAGACCCATTTGAAGCTGAGAGAACTGTGTTATTTTATAACAACTTCTGCTTCTTTGAAGTCACTCTAGTCACACAACAATAACAAAAAAAACAGCATGGGACCCCCCCCCCCAATTCATACCAGACCCTTAGGGTCTGGTAGGAATGTTAGGAGGCACTCCATGTTAAAAAAACAGCATTCCCCTCCCCGCCAATCCATACCAGATCCTTTTAGATCTAGTAGGAGTTTTAGGGAGAACCCCCAATGCCAAAAAAGTTTTAAAAAATGGGGTTCCCCAAAAATCCCATACCAGACCCTTAATCCGAGCAGCGGCCTGGCAGTCTTTTTTTTTACATCAGGGGAGGTGGTCACCCATAACATTCCTGCCAGACCTAAATCATCTGGTATAAATTGGGTGGGACCCCTAGCTGCTTTTTTTTTTGCTTGTGGTGTCAGAAATTAAAAATAAAACAAAGTAAACATGTAATGTCACTTTTCTGCAACACATTTTAGTTGGTAGTGATCATTGAACTCATCCAAAAGTAACAAAATTGGGATTCACCAGAATCTGAATGCCGAAACGATTTGACTTTCAGACCCGAATCGCGAAAAATTAAACATCCGAAAACAAAATTAAACTAAACAATTTTTTTGCCAGCTCACATGTCTAGTTAATATAATTGGTAAAATGTAATTTGATACATGGTTAAATAAAGGATTGCTGTAGCCATTGAAACCTTTGTTGCACACTCCTTGTGGCTTATATTGCGAACTTAGAAAAGGGGCAGAATTAACAAATGCAACAGTCAAAACCATATGATATCTAATTGGTCATGAAGCAGATCTGTAGAAAGTGTGTACTGTTTTGCAGGAGCAGTCTTAATCAGAATAATGCCAAATAGCAAGAGAATTGTTGGAATTGCTAGAACCTCCTATTTCAGGAGATAAACAGCCTGCTGTCGAAATGATGATATTATGGTTGTTTTGAGAGTCACTGTGAGTAGGCTGCTTGTTAAGCCTGGCACCACATTAATGTGTGTGCCCGCAAACATGCAGTGGAAAAGTGGGATAAGCATGCTGAAATCCCAAATGCTAAAAGTGAAACACATAGGGGTACATTTATAAAACAGCTGTAGAGCATTTATATGGTCACCCGGTTGCTTTAAAATAAAAATCATTGAATATTTATAAAACACAGTGGTGTTTGGCTGTGTGGAGAAACTTTGCAGCTTATAGCAAAGAGTGTATATTATTATCTGCTCTGTGCTATAAATATCCTCCATAGAGGTGCCTATGTAATTTAAAAGGCACCTTATCCGAGTAGTAGTTGATCGGCATATTTAATGTGTATTGCACTACTTTCATCAGTGCTTCACCCCTTCATAATACTAGCTCATCTACATTATGATACAGGGCCATGTAAACAAGTCCAAGAGTAAAAAAAAATTGTAAACACATGTATTGATGAGTACCCTGTTGCAGACTGTGATGTGCAATTGAAGTAGAGCGCTAGAGCAGAGTCTCATGATTTGAGATATATTGGGCCCTGAAGGCGCTACTTATGGAGTTCAGTTGATGCTCATTAACTATATTAAAACTATAACACGTAGTATTTAAAAAAGACTACATGATAAGAAAAGCACAGAAGTTTTAATAATTATGCTTATAATTAGCAAACAGCTACTGTTGTCTGTATACATTGTAACAGTGTTGTACCTTGTCACAGTGTAATAAGGGTTAGAGGTCACCCAGGGCTCTCATCCAAACAAGATGAGGTGCTGCAGGGTCTATGTTTCATATAGAGAAAACTAGCTTTTCAGTTTCCTTTAGAATTGATAAACCCAGTACAGGGTCCTGGAACACGAAGGCTTTGTAGCGAATTAGCTGGGATGAAGGCTTCAACCCTGGATCCATGTTTGGATCCAGGGTGATAAATATAGGGTGGGGGTAGAAGTGGTTGCTGGACTAGGAAGGGGTAGGGGCAGTAGGTTAACACTACAAGTAACAAAAGTAAGAAAAAGTGACATACCTGACATACACAATCTTTCAGGAGAAGTTAAGCTTCATTGGTTTTCCGTGACTGAAGTTCCTGGGCCAATATTATTGCCGAGGTCTAGCCCTCCATTCCCTTAGGGGCTGGAATGATAGTTGTTGCTAAGGGAAACAGTTCTCTAAAAAGCCCAGCCAGTTAGGGACCCACATTGTCTCTGCACCCAGGAATTAAAATAAGCTTGCAATTGAGAGGGGTAATGAAGAAAAAAGGAGTTGCTATATTTTCTCACCAGTAGGTGGAAGGGGTGACCCCATTTGTATGAGCCCTCCAATAAACATATGAAATCCACCAGGGGATGCAGAGGGGCTCTTAGAGAGGTTTGGCAAGATATAGCACTGCACATTGTCAAATTTGAACTGCCACTTTGTGCCATGCTTGCTCTTTTACTGTACTGTACTGTGTAACCTACACAGTTCATCTCTTGGTGCTAACTGTGGATGACCTCTTGGTAGGGGAACGTAGTGAACTTGTCTGCCCTAGGGGGCATATTTAGTAAAGTATTACAAATGACCTGGACTGTAGCTTTTAAGTTTACCCCATTTAAAGCGCCAGGAATTTATTTTATGTGAATGTTGTTCCTGTCACTTTGATTCTGCCGCTATGATGCTGTCATGAAAATATTTGTGAAAAGCTATTAGGTGGTAATCTGGTATGATGGCAAGGCTTCCAAGTCTTTATCATATTCAAGAGAGCAGTCACAATGTCATCCAGGCCATGCAATTCTTATTTCTTGCCTGCCATGGCATCTAACCTAGTAGGCAGTGGACAATGGGCCTAATTTACTGAAGGCAAATCGGTTATTCATATTTCAATGGAATTTGTACTTTGCAAGGGGATTATCCCACAGTTTAGTGAAAGAAGTAAAGCTCTGTTGACTTCCAACATCCAATCATGTGCAATAAAAAATAGTTTTTTTTAAATTTTCCTTGCATGCGATAGGCTTTGAATTTTTGCCACATTCAGAAATCTAAGGAAAAATTACCTTACAAAGTACAAATTCCCATGCAAAGTGAACAACCTATTTTCCTTTAGAATATCAACCCACGCCTTACGATAATCGTACGATAATCGCGGGAAATCCCGCGATCGTACGATTATTGTAAGGTGTGTGGAAGCCGTGCGACCTCTACTACTGTAAGGTCGCACGACTTTAAACTTACGAACATGTTTCAAAACCCGCCGAGCATCGTACGATGTTCGGCGGGTCTGTAGCATGTCCGTAAGATAAAAGCCGGATGGGCCGGTGTGCGCAAGCGCACACTGCCCGTTCGGCATTGCGGTCATCGGAAGCCCGCCCCTCAGGGGGGCATGGCTTGCGATCATCGCAAGTACCTTACAACCATCGCAAGACAAAAGTCTTGCGATGGTTATAAGCTGTGTGCCCAGCCTTAGGTGAGGATACAGATATCTGCTTGTGCTTACCTTGGTGAGGAGATGAAGCAGTGAGAAAGGAAGCAGCCATCAATATAAAAAGTCAATGCCTTTCTTTGGGCATAAGGGTACAAGCTCTCATATTATGCTGAACTAAACAAGTAGGGCCACAATGATGCAGAGCTCCAGGAGACTGCAACGTCACAGCACCATCTCAAAGCCAGCCACACCTCCTGGCACAAGACTTCAAAACAAGTGGACCTTTAAATATTATTAAATTCCCTTTTGGGCAAATTCACTCCATCTGGGTGAAATCTCAGACTTGGTAGATTAGTTTGTTTTCTCTAGTATGCAAAGTCTCTATAAGTACTGCTTATTATAGAGGATCTAAGCTGCATACTACAGCTTGCTATCCTAGATCAGCATGCATTGATGGCTGCATGCATCAATGCATGCTGATCTAGGATAGCAAACTGTAGTATGCAGCTTAGATCCTTCATGTTATTTTGAAAGGTATTTTAAAGTGAACCTGTGTTTTATTCTCTTACTTTCTACTGCAACAGAATCTTGGCAGCCTGACAGCCATCTAATGTAAACAGGAATCAGATGTTTCTAAAGGTGGCCATACACTCTACAACCATCGCAAGACTTTAGTCTTGCGATGGTTGTAAAGGGATTAAAAAAACGTACAATCTGCCTATCTTGGACAGGCAGATCGCACTCTCGATCATCGCAAGCCCGCCCTCCTGAGGGGCGGGCTTCCGATGACCGCAATGCTGAACGGGCAGTGTGCGCGTGCGCACACCGGCCCGTTCAGCATTTATCTTCCGAGCACCGTTCTAACCAGCCGAGAATCGTACGATTCCCGGCTGGTTTTCGAACATGCTGGTTCGACAGAAGACGTGCGACCGTACAGTAGAAACGGTCGCACGTCTCCGTTCACACTGCTCGATTATCGTACGAAAAACCGATCGCATACGATTATCGTACGATAATCGTGCAGTGTATGGGCACCTTAAGTTGCTAGAGACTGACTGCAACTCAAATTTGTCTTTCTAGTGATCATTCAGAATTTTTGAGAATTAATTATTTCCTAGTACCTGCAGCTAGAGAGGTAATTGATAGCTTGTTTTAAAGTTCTTTTACTGCATCTTATGGATATGTAAATAGTTTATTGTTTATAGTCTGGACACAGGTGCAGTTTAAAGAAAATCTCCTGGCACTATGTACTGTGAATAGGTTGAGCTGCTAATGCTACACAGTAAATATTGTGGCAAAAGTCAAACACTATGCTCTATGTACGTTATGTAACATGAACAGATTAATTCTGTTCATAATGAGGAGTTCGAGATGTCGGAAGATCAGAAGGAGTGTGGGGGAGCAGATGTTTGGCAGAAGGCTGGAAGCAGAGAAAAACAGGAGCAAAATATACTTAGGTAATCAGAGGGGTGTCAACATACTGGGGGGGCGCAGGAGGGAGCGCTGTCATATCGGATGGCCAGCGCCCAGCGGTGAGGGGGAGAGAAGCCGCCCCCAGGACGAGCTGTGTCGGCCGCACGGCGCCCTTGTTGCCATGGCGCCCTGTGCGGCCGCACTGCTCGCACACCCCTAAGGCCGGCCCTAAGTGGGATTGAGAATACCCCAGGATATCTTCATTTGGGTGGAGGTGTTGTGTTCTATGACAATACCTGGATAAAAAAAAGTTTTCACAGGTAGGTGGTTGCAAAGTATGCATTCCAGTGTTTATTTATAAAGACTATTGCCTTAAAAAAATTGTAAAGAATCCTTTCATTTTTTATAACACATAACATTCACTTCTAAAGAAGTACTGCTTCAAATTAAGTTGTCTCGAACATAAAAACATTTCTAAAACTCCACACATTCATAAGTGATAAAACGGAATGCAGTATTAATAGAAAGGCTCATACTAATATTTCTTCACTTTTGCACGGAAATAGTGCTTTAATTAATGACTTTTGGAATTGATTTAGCAACCTTTTGCCTCAATAAGTGAAAATCACGGATGTGCTAAAGGAGGTTGTTGCTACTAACAAATTCTCCAGCAGACCCGTTCCCATCTATATCGTTTCATGTTCATCTTGACATGCTGTGAAATTTCCCCTCTAATTGCAAATGTATGCATGGCTAGAAAAAGGAACAGACATTTGTACTAGTGTAGCGGCGCATTCTGGTTTTAACCACTTTCAAATTAAGATTTGCAGATATCCATGATACTTTCTGTAGTTTTTAAGAGCTGAGATGTAAATAACTGAAATAGTATAATCTCACTAACATGACTCTCATAACTTGAATGTCTTTGGCATAATTAAATCTGCTAGCTAAATGGCCAGCCTGAATAGTATTTGAAAAGAATCATTACTTATATTATAAAACTGCAAGTCCAACCAAAATATTCATTTGTGAGAGATGTTAGCAGTAGGGATGGGTGAATCTGCCCATGTTCGATTTGTAGAAGGTTCACCAATCCTGTGTAAAATACACAAATCCCATTGAAGTCTATGAAAAGTAAATATAAATACTAAATTCTGGCCATTTTCAAGGTTAATAGGTAAGCAATTCTCAAAAAAGTAGCTGGAAACTGCCAAGGGGGACATTTAATAATGCAAAAAAAAAATTTTTTAAGCTGGCAGCAGGGCAAGGGTCCTTTTAATGTAACCTCAAGGGCAACATGAAAAAAAAAACATTAAGGGGTCTATTCACGAAGCTGCCGAATGATCTGGCCAGAGCTTCTGTAGAACCGAAGGGGTGTTGTAGGGGCTATTCACAATAGCCCGTACAGCTCCCGAACATGGCCGAGCGTGCTGAAAGCCGAAGCTGGCCGAGCGGCCGTCCACTGGCATTCGCTCGGTCTGCTTCTGACAGCTGGGTGGAGCTAGCCGTGATCTTACGGCTGGCTCCGGCCACTTGCAGTGAGATCAGAGTCCCTGGTTACCTGCTAACCAGGGACACTGATCTCCAAACAGCTAACTTTTTTTTTTTTTAAAGAAAAAAAAAAGACACATCAGTGCTTCTCTCCTTGGCGGCCGGGAGCGGGAGGCTCCCAGAGCGCCCGGAAGAGTTTGTTTTTTTTCTTTTTTTTTTGACAGCAGCAGAGCCGCCGGACAATAGGAAACTATTGGGCGGAGCTAGCTGTCACTGCTAGCTCCGCACAATCATTTGCTATTTACTTTTTTAACTTTTTTTCACTGTTTTTCTGCTCTGCTCGATACCTCTGAGGGACCAAATTCAGATCGGTCATTCACTCGGCTGCCCTCGGCAGCTTCGTGAATAGACCCCTAATTCTTTAAATTACACACTTGCGTGTTGCAGGGTGAATGGCAGGCAGCAGCAAAATTTAAGTGTAGAATACTATAGTCATGTAACATTCTGCTGGCATAGATTGGATATACACATATATAAAATCCAAAAAGTGTGCCAAACAAGACAGCATGAGTATTGAGTCCAAAGACTTTAATGCTATGTTCACACTATCTAACCATGCTGGAATGCACTGGCTCACATACTGTCCAGCTCCCTGCATTCTGGAGCAGGAGGATGTGGTGGTGCATTCAAGTCTATGGCATTACAGGCATGCCCCTGCCCACAGTGCGATCCCCTGCAATAGAATGCGTGTACAAGCACTATTTTCTGCGATAGCACTGGATTGGAATGCAGGCATTGCTGTGACACATGTTCTGGTGTGGAAAATCGCACTGTGGGCTGCAGTGCTATTGACTTGAATGAACCACCATGCCCCCTCCCTCCCTAGAATGCAGGGAGCCAGAAAGTGTGCCCTAAACTAACTAAAAAATAAAATGGGTTCACAAACAACAACACCCAACAGCATGTTGGGGTCAAAGGCCATGTTTCCCCCCCATTTTTGGGGTGGGGTTCCGCCTTAAAATTCCTACCAGACCTCAAGGGGGAACCCCAAACACTTTTTTTGTTCTTTTTACATGGGGTCCCTCCTAACATTCCTACCAGACCTAAAGGGTCTGGTATTGTTTGGGAGGGGGAACCAAACACTTTTTTTTTTCTTTTTACATGGGGTCCCTCCTAACATTCCTACCAGACCTAAAGGGTCTGGTATTGTTTGGGAGGGGGAACCAAACACTTTTTTTTTTCTTTTTGAATGTAATTCTTTTTACAAATGTCATTTTGGCTGCAGCAGGTTATATACATTGTACAGACATGCCACTTTACAGGAAGTTTAAGGAGACCCCCCAGGAATTTTTATTGTTACCCTTTAATTGATGTTAAAATCACTGCTCCTTTAAAAATTTTATTTTTTAAAGTGTTTTTTTTTCATTGATACATGTCCCCCAGGGCAGTACCCGAATCCACATACCATTTTTATAGCCATTAACTTGCAAATAAGCCTTCAAAATGGGGGTCAATCGATTTTCAAAGTTTTAACCCATAGACGTGCATTGAATTCGAGTTCTAATTCAAACTTTTTCCATGTTCGAAAGTTTGAATTTGAACCAAACAGGGGGGTGTTCAGCTCATCACTATCTGTAACAATAAATGGCAGAAACCTGACTTTTGATAGTGCTAAGAGCCAAATGTTTGTCCAGACCCAGCCATTTTCCCACCTACTATTACTTTTTTATGTGTTAATTTTTTAACATGATTAACAGATTTCCATTTTTACTTAATTTAGATTTTTTTTCTCATGAGGCCCTCAAGGGCCAGGAATGACAAGGCTTTAACTTAAATAGTTACAAGTGAACATATCCATGGACTACAGGGTGTCAATGATGTACCACTTTCTGGAGGTGGCCTAATATTTGATTCAGGTACTAGTGTGACCTGCTGCACATGTCATGGCAAAGAGGAGCTTTAGTGCAGTGCGGAAGGTGGGACTTGCATCTTGGATGCTGACTTTTAATAACCTGAGGTGTTTTAGGTGCACAGTGTTTTTACATTCTTTATTCAAAAAGATGCAGTGAAGTGCTGCAAAAAATGGCAGCTCCCGAATGGACTGTCAGCGACCAATATACCCAAATTAATCTAATAAACAAAATTGGCCAGTAGCAGGACATTTTTAATGAGGAAGAATTGGCAATAAAGAGTGCAGAAAGTGTTTTACTATAAGAATTAACCTCCCTGGCGGTATTCCCGAGTCTGGCTGTGGGTTAACTTTCAGTACCAAAAGCGGTAACCCCGAGCCACACTCGGGATAGCTCAAAAGTGTCACTTACCTTGTCCCTGCGAGCCCGCGGCATCCTCTGCTGTACGCGGCCGGCATCTGAGTTTCAGTTTCGTTTTCGGGCGTCACAGCGGGGTACGGAGCCGGCGGGAAATTCAAAAGTGAAAAATTACATTTACACAGAATACAATGTAATCTGCTATAATTACACTTATGTATCAAACTATTGCATTTCAATGTTGTCCCTAGAGCTCTGTCCAGTGCCCTGCCTGCACTTTTACTGTTTTTTCTGCCTGGAAACTTGTGAATGTCCATGGCATCAAAAAAACATTCCTTTAGGTCAAAAGCGGTTTTAGACCAGGTAGAAAACAGCGATAGTAAATTAGAATCACTTGCAGAATTGAGCGATGGCGATTCGTTGAGAAAAACTTCCTCAGTCACTGAAAGTGACTTTCAGTGTCTGAGGTCGAATTTCCCAACGAATCGCTATCGCTCAATTCTGCAAGCGATTCTAATTTACTATCGCTGTTTTCTACCTGGTCTAAAAATGCTTTTGATCTAAAACAGCGACAATTCTGGGACCGGGCTCAGTGATCTGTGAACTTGGTATTATATAAAACAACACATTTTCATGAAAAACAATGTAGCGCTTTGGGATGCTAAATTCCTGAATAATCATACCGCCAGGGAGGTTAACAGACCACAGAAGACATTGCAAAATCAGCCAGCAGAACAGTTTTAATGAGGGATAATAGGCCTAACTGATGTATGCCTAACTTTAATTTTATCTATGGGGATAAGCGGGAGCGGTGAATATGGGTGATATAATATGAGGCAGCTTAAGTGCATCTAGTGGGTATACCTATTTTTCTCTTTCAAATGATCCAATAGAAAAAAGTAGCTAAATTGTTGACAATTAAAGAGCTAGCTATCAATCAGTTGATGCAAACTGACATTTATCCTGTTGGGTGCAGACATGTGTGCACATAGGCAGGAAAAATAAGAAAATGGACTCCAGCACTGCAATTCAAAGAACTCAAGCATAATTTGCTAAAAATAGATGTAAACTCAACCACTAAAAACTCAGAATAGGTTTTTGTTAATGGAATCAGTTTGACATCAGCTTCAGACACTTCTGAGACTTTTTAAAATTATTGACAGGTACATTTGACCTGCAGTTGACCTCCTTCTTATCTGTATTTGACCTGCTTCGAATGGGTTTTGCATTCCCATCAGCACTAGACTGATAAGCTCATCTCTCTCTCACTCTGCTCTCATCCTCTTTCAGCATGTTACTTATTGGCACATGATGACTGCATCACAGCTGATTTGCTTTTTGTGCTGTTTATGTCTCTTAAAGGCTGAGCTCTGGTGTACAAGGGATTGCAATAGGCAAATTCAGGTACTTACACAAGTTGCTTTTAAAACTACACCTAGCTGCATATATTGGTGTTTTTTATTTGCTATACTTTAGCGTTACCAAAAGGAAGCTTACTTTGTGAACTGGTTGGTAGATGTGGGCAACATTTCTTACTTTGCTTAATCTATTTCCATCATTACGATTTTCTACAAGACTATTGGTGCATATCACAGGAAATAACACTAGGGGAAATTTATCAAAAACGGAGGAGACAAAATCTGGACCAGCTTTGCATTGTAACCAATCTGCTTCTATCTTCAGTCTGTTCAGATAAAATTTGAAAACGAAGCAGAGAAGCTGATTGGTTGCCATGCACAGCTGCTCCAAATGTTGTCTGCTTTAGTTTTGATAAATTCCCTTCACTGTGTCTTAAGCCATGTTCAGATGGGAGCTAGATGCATAGGAAAATCCAGCAATTGCTTTAACTAAGCCAGCATTCTGTCTGTACTTCAAATGATATTCATCTGTACTCTCCTGCGGGTGGACTAATTGGAGATCCTCATAACAATTGCTTAGTATGTTATAAAGACAGGACCATATTGAATGCAGAAGTGTGTACAAAGCTGCTTGCCCTGTAGGACATTTCAATGCTTAGCAAGTACCCTCCTTTAAAATGTATCTGGAAATACCCATAAGGACTGATTAAATAGTGGTAATTTACACAGTAGTCAATTGTAGGTGGTGTTAAGTGATCCGCAAACTCTAACTTTCAGAACTGCTGCCTACTCTTATCATGCTGTAAACTAACCATTACAAAACCTTAAGAAGTAATTTAATACTAGCCCTTTCCCCTTACATCATAGTGCATTGTAGGTGGTGCTGATTAGCCTGCAATCTTTAACTTCTGGTATTGCTACCTACGCTTATCATCCTGTTCACTGAGTGTGGCCAATATACAACCATAAGGAGACATTTAGTACTGTAATATTGCATGATTAACCGTTGCTCATTAGTCCATTGAATGTAGTGTGAAAACGTCATGGCTTAAGTTCTATAACTATAATAACTGTTATTGTTGGACTTCAGCATGTTAACGGATTTACTCATTTCTGATCTGGGAACCATTGTTCAATGTTGTAAAAATGTCTACTGATTTATGGTTTTCCCAGCTTAACAATAAAAGCACACATTCAAGTAATAGAACATCATTGTTTCTCTTATCTTGCTGCCTGTCTTATAAAGAGAAGGAACATTTGTATTCAAAATAGCATAGAATGTCTCTGTCCTACACCAAGTATAATAATTTTGTATTATATTTTCTTCTGCTACAGACATTTTCAAAATGTGATTTTGTCAGTAGCTCCCAAAAACACACATCAAAGATGTGCAAAACACAGGAAATTTATGACAATAAACTGTACCAAACAATCCACCTATCCACATATTTGGGGGAAGTTTCATAAATGTGTGCAAAAAGCAGCAGATAGGAGACAAAAGAAGCTAATTTATATTGGGTTTGGCCAGCATATAGTATGGTAAAGGCACAACATTACTGATACTAGATTTCTTATACTTCTCGGCTCCATCTAGAGACAGTAATTCCATGTAAACAGCATTAGCCATGCTGTATGTCGGGCAAGCACTTTAAAAATTGGCCTCAAGGTGTTTTCGTTCATTGTCTTATTTATTTATCTTAATGCTGTTGAAAGTGGTGTTTAAATGTCAAAATGCTAGCAAAAACCTTTGCAAATATTATTTAGTTATTATCATGATCATACTGTTAAAAAAAAGATGTTAACTTTTTAGAAAGATTTGAAGTTAGGACATTTAGACATGAAGGCTGCAAGTAATTACTTGAATGAAAACTTTCATGACTTTCTTAATTTTTGGAGGTATATATTTTATATTCTTTTGCTAGAGCCTTTTTTTAATTGGGGTCTGCAGACTACGCTTCATGCAGACATGAGCAAAGCTGCCCTTTGTTTACAGCATTTCACTGCATACTTAGGTGGTAGTGTACACCTAAGCACCACATTTTCCCCCCTTTTTCCGTAACTGCCATTAAATTTAGGTAAACCTAAACCTAAATGTCAGTCAGGTCTAAAGTGGGCAGCGGTTCTGCATGCAAAGTTAGTAGGGGGTAAGCAGGTTCTGCAGGACACAACAGTGGTTGAGGGAGATTGGTTGTGCTATACATGACCAGTGTTTTCCTGGCAGAAATGCAGCACCAATATTATCTGCCTGTCAACTGCCTCATCTGTGCCATCCCCCATGTGCTGGAACATTGTTCATGCTACAGAAGCTACACCAGTAGCAGCATGCCTTTAGTGAGTAGCTGTGCAATTATGGTCTGGCTGGCTGGCGGCTTGGGATTAATGTATCATGACTCAAGACGTGCAGGGTTTTGGAACCTTTTGAAGAGAGAACCAAAATAGTGAGCCGCAATGTTCCTCCTGGAGCACACACTCTATGTCCTTGTAGACCGGGCATTGGAGGCACAGCAGCTGTAGAAAGAGAGGGGCTTGCTGCTGTCTAAGGCTCTACAGTATTCATTGCTGACTATAGATATAAGTGATTCTGCGCTGGACCTAGAAAAGTGTATAAGTGCTAGTGTGCCAATTAAGTTTGAAGGCTGCAGCAAAATCGAACGTGGGGTCAAAACAAATAACTTACAAATAGAGACCTGCTAAAACCCCCTGAAGACGTCAAGACGACGAAACGCGTAGGGGCGGGCCTCACTACACGCCATACTGAATACAGGACTACGTTCCTAGGCTGTTTTACATTGATCGAACAAAAACTTTGGTTGTTCGTATTTGTTCGTTTTAAACTTGATGTTTTTAATAAAGCCTTGAAAAATATTACACAATGAAAGGCTTTTTTCTTCCATAAAACGGGGAGACATATCCTTCATTGAAGAGCACAACTGAGCGGTTTCCGGCTGCTTGTCCCAGCCACTACTCACGAGCACAACGAGACGGTGGATGGATGCTTCAGCCCTGGGAGTTATAAAAAAAGATCTTGAAGGCACGGAATATTCATGTGTATGTTATATGAATATAATTTATTTATTTGAATCACTTATATTTATTATATTTATCTATTAAAATTATCTTATATTTAATTAATTTTAGGGTTTATGATATTCAACACGTTATAAGTTATTCATTGCTGACTGCCTCTATCACTGTGACCGCATGATTATTCTCTTCCATGCTTAATGTGGCATATCTGAAATCACTTAAACACCTTGTGAGACTTGCCTCCCTGTCATTAGAGAACACAGATGTTTTGGCAGATGCAGCAAGATAATCTTGTGGAAGGAGGGGGTAATTTGGAAAAGGGTTTTTTTTTTGCCAACTTGTCTTATTGAGGTGTTACTTCCACTGATGTTTCTTCAGAAACATATTTAATTTAACACTACTGTTAAATTAAGGAAGACTATTTGTGCTGTAGTTTTACACATTGAGAAAATAAGTAATATAACTATTGGTGCATGTGTACAATTTGCTGAGAGAGATTGCCAAGATGAAGAACCCATTTTCCTGAGTTTTCTCAAATGCCAGCAGTCCTGTTTGCTAGGAAATCATGGATCAGCTATAATAGAAGGGATTTTTAGGGTATCCTATTGCATACAGATGTTTGCATTTGGTAGGAAAGTAGGTAGATAGTTGATCGTGTGCACATGTGTTCGAATGCATAGTTTTAGCACTGTATAAATTGTATTATTTTGCTATAACTGTGAGTAGTTTGTGTATGCACCATTTGTGTTTAGTAAAAGCATGTTAAGGCAGGATTTTGTACAGTGAAAGCTTGCACAGAAGTGGAGGGAGCAGCCATACTAGTCCACTGGACAGCACTGCTCCACAGGTGAAGGCCACTCTGCAGAGTTTAGAACATTTGCTGCAAACAGCACCATAGCGGTTTGCAACTTCTGTCTGCAGTGTATCAAGTGTGGTATATCTACCAGTAATATGGGCATGGTATACATAAGGAGACATATGACTGTTCATCACATTGTTTGGTGGAACAGTGTTTGAATGCTACTACCCAAGAATCTCCATCTACTGCCACAAGTGATAGGGACTGAACTCTTTAGAGGCTTACATTTTGGCACTCCTAGCCCGAAAGAAAAGGCTCAGCATGGGACCACACATAGTAGTGAAAAGTAGAAATGTAAAGCATCAAGATTTTTTTTTGTTTTGGATCAGTTTGTTTCTTTTTTTTGGATTTTGGATCCAAATTCGATTTGGTTCGTTATTCAGAGTTTGGATGGATCCAAATTTTTCATTTTTTGGTTACAATCAATTTGAATATATTTGGATTGAAATAATTATGTTGTTAAATGTGAAAATTGTTGGAGGACTAAGGCCTCTTCCCCACAACCCTGGCCCAAAAGTTGTGGGGGTCTGTGGGCAGGGGGTTCATCTGAATCTGATGCCACCCCCTTCCCTTGTGAATGAGTAAGGGGTAGTTGTAACCCCAACTAATTCCCAAAATAAACATTAAGATAGCAAATAAACACACCACATTGGTTTGAAAAGTCCTTTATTAATAAATGAACACACCACACAGTTTCTGACAGGTACTTTCAGTCTTGACGAAAGGAAAAAATCCCCCCATCACACCCGCACCCAATAAACTCAGGACTGCAAGTAAGAGCTCTGCTGTCAGTGCTGTGGAATGTAAACAAAGGGGCAGAGCAAGTTGTGCCATCACTAGACTTGCTCTAGCCCTTTGTTTACTTTCAGGATTAGAGCTGTCACTTGTGGCCCGTGTTAGTCGGTTGATGTCACCACTTGCTCCAACCCTTTGTTTACCTTCCAGAGCAGAGCTGTCACTCGATTATGTCAATTTTTTAGCTTTTGTCACAGATTAAAGTCACTGTTGATTTTAATTCCCGGATAAAGACTGCCTGTTTCTCCCTCTGAAATTGCAGCCTAGTAAAAAAAATTAATTTTGTGCATAACATCTGTACTATCTATATTTCTGGGATTGTCTCAGAACACACACACACCTGTCTGGTCTATCCCTATGATACTTTGGCCTATTGAAAAGGCCTGCATACTGTGCGTTAAATTAGTACTTTTTCTGTTTTTTTTGTATCAGAAAATATATACTCCTTTTTTAATTTCAATGTAAAACCTGCCTGCCTGGACTTTCCTTCTGAAATTGAGTGTAGAGTGAATTGTACAGTGATTCTGTACAATATTTCTGGCTGCTGTCTTTAATATAACACACTCCAATAGTAATTTCTTGATAAAAAAAGATACCCACCTCTCCCTCGTTTGTGGTTATATTGCTGCAGGGTGCTATATGTCTGGCTATTGTCTCCGAAATAAAGTTCTGTAGTTTTTATTTCAGCATACCAATAACCTTATCTCTGGAAAGTGGAGTTTTGATTTTGAAGTGTTTTGTGTACTCTTTGTGAAAAGGAAGATCACAAGCCATGCTATAACACCTATTTTGCTACTGTTTGGCAATTTGTATGATGTCAATGGATTTAGCTTTATTAAATATATACCTTTTAATAGCTTTTAGATCTTATTTTTTGGCTACTTCCCGTGATAACACTGTCAGCCTCATCCTGCACAGTGATTTTCCAGCTCATGGGACAACAAGCAGCCTGTCAGTAACTATCACCAGAGTTGGATAACTGCACAGTTAACCCTTTACACGCACAAACAATAGCTGTCACCACATATTTTGAATACGCACCATTCCCAGCAAACGCTGTGACAATTCTAGCCTTAAGCAATGCCTGTGATGTTTGATATCCCTCTATACAGAAATATAGCAGGTTTTGCAATATGGTAGCACTCTTCAAAGAGACAAGGATTCCTTAAAATATTATTTATAGAATAGAGATAAAGCATTATTAAAATATAATTTAATAAAGGAAAATGGTGCAGAAAAAATATTACGAAAAAGAGATAAATACTACAACAACAATACTAAAAAAGTCCTGGGTTCTTTGGGATCCAGTACGGTTTAGTCAATGAAGCATAAGATGGATCTGAAATATTTATCTTGGCAGATATGCTTTGGTTGATGGTAAAGGAGAGCTCCAGCTGCCTTGTGCAACAGCTTTTGTGGTCCTTCTAGAGGGCATCACTGAGCAAGCTACACCCAATCAAGAAGGCCTAGGGAAGTGAGACAGGAGTGGTGGAAAGTGTTTTATAATATTCCAAATTGCCCTCCTGCAATGCAAGTTTTCTAGATGTTGACACATTTTTTTTTTATTACATGCTACAGTCTGATAACATATAGATTATTGTTCAGCACACATTGTGATTTAATACACACCAAACTTGATAGATCTCTGATATGTGGTTCCCTCATAAGGGGTAATGACAGTACTGAGAGTGGACTGAACCAGTCCTTTCTGAATACAAAGGTTGCATACAATGGGTTTGCAAAGGATTAGCCATATGTCAAGACTGCTTTAGTACTTTGCAACGTCTTTCTACATAAGTCATTATGTATACATTTCAAAATTAGGTCTACTTGACAACTTTAGTTATAAAATATTAATATACATTTTGCTATTGATAATTTTAAATACACATTTTGTACCAAACCATCTGTAAAATTGTGTTTTACTTATACATGATTTAAAAGCATATGAATAAGAATTCAAATGGGTCAGTCTGTGTCTTCTGGGGTGACAGCCCTGGTCTTAGTTAAGCTCTCTGGGATGATAAAGGTTGATTATAGCATGTATTTTAAAAATGCATGTGAACCAGGGGCACTAAAGCATAAAGCATATGTAGAGATACACATGTTAAGTTCAGAGTGTGACAGAATACATTAAACAGCTATTTAAAAAGGTTGTCAGTTCAAGCAGTGAACTACAGCAGGAATAATTTTTACCATTTGCCCGTTATGCCTCAGGCATCCAGACATTTTTATATGAACGTTCTTATATTTCTCTTTAAAGTGGACCTATACTTAAAATGTAAAGTTTGGCTATATAAATTGATTTATTAGTACAGATTTATGTGACAAATGAATAAGTAAACTATCCTTTCTTCTATGCTCACAGGAACCTATAAGAAGTTTTATACCATCAAAGGCAAATCACTCCAGCCTCAATGTTTAATGTTGTCTAGACAAAGGAAAACCACGCAGCAGCTACACAGTCCTGTTCAATGGCTAAAAGTGGGCCTAAGTAAAAGAGCAGATGCAGGATGCTCAGTGCAAATGCTAAATTATTCACAACATTGTTTGAAGAATAAGGTTAAAAACAGATCGTTAAAAAAGGGGGACTTTTAGGGTGCAACATACTTATAACAATAAAAATATATAATAAAATAAATAAAACTTTATATATAACATAAACTGACTTTCTTAAAAACATATATAGAGTGAAAAATGTAAATACATGAAAGCATGGCTCTGGGCACAAATTTCTGATCGTCTGAGACAGCC
>NW_017308269.1:184809-212626 GCF_000935625.1 Nanorana parkeri | reverse complement strand
CGTCATCACGATCTATGCACAGTGTATAGGATGTGAGGACACTGAGAAACATGCCATTCCTGGTATGACCCTGCCATCACCAAGGCCAGTCCACAGAGCACTGCAGTGGGGACCTTTTTTAATGTATCTGCTACCAACAGCACCATAGTGGTCTGTAGCCTGTGCTTGCAAGTATCAGGGACAGGGAGGGATGTCTCACAAGGGGCTTCAGAGACTTACCATACTGCACATCGAGCTGGAGAAAAGATAACGGGGCCACTCCATGTACAGTGTCTTAATGCCAATTTTGGAAAACCGCTGGTTCTGAAGCTGCTGTTATTCTGCAAGTATATGACCTGTGCTACACCACAGTAGCAGGTACCTAGGCACCATTATTTTGCCAAGAAACCATTATTGCTCTCCACCAACATATAGAAAGTGATGTGTCCATGTTGCTGGACCACACTGTCAGCGACAGTGCACATGATCAAGGACACATGGTTCAGAAAGCATGGGCAGGGTTGCTACATATCTTTCACTACCTACTGGGTGAATTTTCTGTCATCTGGGAGGGATACTGAATGACACACACCTCTGATGACATGCGCCTTGCTTGGTGGTGACAGCTAGGGATGCACCAATACCGTTTTTTTGGTATCGAGCACGTGTAATAATATGTGTTTTGGCACTCGCCGATACCTAATACCAATACCGGAAGTCCTTTTAAGGATACCAGGCGGCATGCAATGACTCACTACCTGGCTTCCTGATTAGCCAGGAAGCTGGGTGGCGTGTAATGATTTACCGCCCGACTTCCCGATTTGCCAGGAAACCGTCTCCATGCTCCGTTGTCACCAGCTGACATGCCGCCTGGCTTCCTGATTGGCCAGATTCCTGACTGTCACCAAGTGATGAGGGAGCATGGAACCAGCTTTCCAGCCAACAGGAAGCCGGGGGGCAAGTCTTTACCAGCCCCTCTGCTTTCTATTTGGCCGGGAATGCAGATCCATGTTCCCTGGTGACGAGGGAGCATGCAGCTGGCTTCCTGGCCGATCAGGAAGCCAAGCAGTTTGTAATGACTTGCCGCCCACATTCCTGATAACAGAAGTTCCGATACTGGGATAGGCATCGGGAGCATTTGTATACTCTGTATTGGCACCAATACTGATCTTAGTATTGGTGCATCCCTAGTGACACCTGTACCCCCCTCCTCCTCACTGCCCTCATCCTTTTACTCCTTGGGATTAACAGTCCCCCACCTTCCCAAGCAATCGAAAGCATATACAATGTCCCAGGCTAAACTCTGCAGTACTGTTATGCAGATGGTATGTCTGGGGGACAGGGCCAGAACTGCTGGGAGGTGGCTTACACCACTACATTTTCAGCCAGGTAAAGCTGTGTGTAACAATGCACTAACCTACTGGCAATCCTTTGACATGGAAAATTCACACACATTCCTTGCCTGGCACATGTCCTCAACCTAGTGATTCAGCAGTTCATCCCAAAGTACCCTGGATTCCAGGAGATTCCTTAACAAACTAGGCGGGTTTAAGGAAACCTTTAGTGGTCATGTCTGGCCATGGCTCACCTGGAAGAAATGCAGTGCCATCATCAGCTGCCTGCCAACCATTTCATTTGTGACAATCCACTTACTGAAACTTAACATTGGCAGCTGAAAAGTGGCATTAATGAGTACTTCTGCAATTACAGCATGAGGATAGGCTCTGGGGGACTGGAAGTTCATTTCACCACTCCAATGGCTCACCATTCGGGATGCATCCAGAATTTTTAACACCTTTTGAAGCATCAACTAAAATGGTGCACTGTGGCCACACAGGGATTGGCAACATAATCTCTCTTGTTTTTCTCCTGGAGCACAAAGTATATGGTTTAAGAGACCAGGCACTGGAAGCACAGCAGCATGAAGAAAAGGATGACTTGCTGCTGTCCCAGTAGCAACAGGAAAATTTTCCCACTACCTCTATTCCCGTGAGGCAGTATTAAGCTGAGAAGGAATATGAGAAGAATAAAGAGGGTTGATGCTGGAGGAGATGAGCAGCAAGAAATGGGATAAGCCTCATGGGGGACTTTTAACGTCTCACAAACCTGTACATGGGTGTGGTGAGATTTTTGTGGGTAGTGTTGTCCTCAGTGCTACAGAGGTCTCTGGATCCTCTGCTGCAGGCAATGTGTGGCAAATTGGCTCTCTTATGCCCAAGTGCCTGAGGAAAGATTCTGGTCATTAAAGAAATCCAACTAATACTTTAGATCTTTAAATGTTAATCATTTAAATTTATTATAGCCCAGGGAAGCATGATGTACAGTATTTGAGTCTTACATAGTATCAAACCATAAAACACATTATTCAGGGCATATTTATGCCTGGCACACTCTCTTGCACACTTTCACTTAGAAAATGCAGTTCTACTGGCTTTCACCAGAGGCTAGTGCTAAAATTGTTGTGCTGAGAGCATATAGAGTAAAATGTTAGATGCCTAGCTGTGATGCTGATTCAATGGCTTAATTAACTTCTGCCTGACTTTCTCATTTTCATACTTATTCTGCATCAGCAACTAAGATGTACTAAAGCCAGAAAAATCCAAGTAACCGCTATTAGAAGATAACCAAAGGCAGCCCCATATTTTTCCCACTACAGGTTTCCTTTTGTGACCCTCTTACATCATGTTGTCAGATTTCTATTCCTGTGTGTGTCCCTTTTGGGGAAATGTACTCTAACTTTCCATCCTGGTGAAAAGGCGTGCTATCTCTCTGATGGGAACAGAAACAGCAATAAAAGCACATTTATGTTTTAGTGCAGGAAGGGGTTATAATATCTGTCTGTTTTTTTAATTGTTATCTGTGTTTCATTTTCTTGAGGATACTGATGCCTTTACATTTCCTGTTGTAAGGTTTTCCAGAACAGAAAGTAAGTGAAAATATCCAAAAGAATGCAGATAGCAATACAAACCTAACAGAAAACATTAGCATTATCCACTCTGTTGAAAACTAAAAATTAAAGTGTTAGTTAGAGTTGATCTTTAAATGGAATAGGTCCCACTGTTTCCCTTTTCATGCTCACAAATGCTTTGTCTACCACTTCAGTAAACGTGTGCATTATACAAAAGATGGACTTTTCTGTGGGGACACCTTTAAATGGTAAGTAAAATATTCAAATTTCTCTTGTAAATACTGTATAACAGTATTTACTGTATTCCAAAAGCCATTACACATGTAAGATGCAAGTTTATATTTATGATAGCAACGGTTCTGCAAAATGCAAACCCACCACCAACCCACCAATATATGGCATAAAAAAACACTATAATTGCTGTAATTCTTATTCATAAAGCACAGCATGCAAAATCTGTCTGAACTGTTCATAATTATTTGACCTTTCCATTAATTAGTTATTCTGTGCTTCTCATAATTATGCACTTGACCATTCTCTAGGGAGCACTTTTTCTATTATTTTCAGCTCTTGGCAAATTTGGGCATTTATTAAAATTTTTATTTTTAATGTTTAAATGTATGTTTAATTGTGCTGCAGGTCTCTATAGGTTTATGCTGTACCAATAAGAATTTATTTACTGAGGAGCTTATACTTATGATTTTTTTTTTCTTTAGCTCACTGTTTCCTTTCCTTTTTCCCATAAAAGTAATTGCTGTTATTTTTGAGAAATATTATGAGCTGCTTAAACTACATACAATACACAAGCAAGTATATTGCAGCAAATGTCCTTTGATTCAATTAAAGTAAATTAGTGTTGAGAAAAATATGTGGGCTTTTATTGCTGACCATCCTATAATTATCTAAAAGAAAAACTCATGAAGTGAGAGGAACAGCTAGCTCCATCCTCCCTTTCACCTCCTGGGCAATAGCAGAATGCATAGCATATCTTGTGACTCTTGTCCACTCTATAGCAGTGAGAGACACAAGCAGGACCCCGCTATCCACCCCTAGAACTGAATCACACTTATCGCACTCACTCTGAACTAGCCAACACTCCCCCCACCACATACTGGACGCACACTTGTTCTTGCCGACTGAGCACCTTTTGCACTTACCCATACTGATGTGGAATTTTGCACTCACTGACGCCACCCCTCCAAACACTTTTGTATTTGCCAACATTATACATCAACACCTTTCTGCACTAGATGACTCTGCACCTCCAAGCATCTCTGTACTAGCTGATACTGAACGTAAACACACTTCTGAACGGACTTCTGCAACATTTTGCTTTTCTGCTCTCACCAGCATTACAACTATGTGCACTTCTGCACTTGCCTCCACTGTACCAAAGCACACTTTTGCACTCACCAACACTGAAATGATGCATACTTTTCCATTTGTCTACACAGCAATTTTGCATGTTTTGCACTCTCCAACACTATAATGCTGCATAGTATAACACTTACCAACACCACAATGACATGCACTTCTGTATTCACTAACATTGAACATTCACACATTTCTGCACTAGCTAACACTGCAACCACACGCACATTTGCATTTTTGTACTGATGCACCCTTTTGCACTCACCAATAGTACAATCATGAGCACTTTTGCACTTGCCAACACCACAATGACACATTTTTCTGCACTCAACAACTCTACACTAATGCACAATTTTGCTCCCTGCTCCCAGTACTGCAGCAGTGAACAGTTCCGCAGTCATTGAGGCACACTGTTGCACTTACCAACACCAATGTCTATCAACACTGCATTGATGTGTACTTCTGCCTTTACCAACACTGCACATCCATGCATTTCTGCAGGCACCAACATCACAACGGTATGCATTTTTGTACTGACCAACACCACAATGGCATGCACTTTTGATACTGCCCGCTATCTGCCGACAATACAGAGCCATGGCGTAGCCGAGTAAGATGCCAACAATGTTGTTGAAATCCCACCTCCTACCTGATTGACAGATGGCTTTGCCTTTGTAGAGTCCGAGGTGTGTCCACCCCTCCCATGTCTGTCCCTCCAATGAGTGCTGGAGGAACAAAGAGGGGATGGGGGAATCCCTGTGGGGAGCTGTGACTGACAGTCACTGCTCTTTGCAAGTAGAAAACCGTGAGCTGAGTAATCAGAGTTTCGCGATCGCGCAGGTCTCAATCTGTAGCGTGGGAATTGGCTCCTGCAGTGTCACACACTGGCTTTGGGTATTGGGAAGAGTACATTTTACTCTCCAAATACTTCTCCTTTAAGTTCACTCTCCGTAGAGTATAAAGAGAAACCCCAATGGATGAACTGGGTGGTCATGTATGGATGTAAGAATATTATATCATGTGTTCTATTTTGCTGTTCCTGGAACTTGTACTAAATCAGTAAAATATGCTTCTTGGTTGGCATATTGGCACACACTTCCCATGGAGCATTACCAGTTTGTGTACCTATTTGTATTAACTTAGTATTCATGTAAAAATAGTAAAGATGAGTAGATGCAAATAGTAATGGCTACCACTGATCAAATGTTTTGTCATGATTTGTATAGGATGGATGAATACATACATAACAAGCCTATAATGCATCCATTCTATGAACAAATGCATATTGTACGGGTGTTAGTAGCCATTACGCTTATTATCTGTACAAAGCTAAACTAAACAGTATATTTGGGGCTAATTGTTTATTCAAAGGCACATTTTTGATAGCAGTAACTGTGAAAATTAAATATATGTAAACTGTTGAAATTAGAAGCAATGCAAAACATAAATAAAATAAGGAAATCATTTAATTTAGCATTTTCACTTCCTGTTATTAGATATGTCTCAGTGTACAGAGTTAGCCAATATACTTGTTTTGCAACATGGCTGTAATTTAACTTTCAAAAAATAACATTATATAATTAAAAGATAGCATTGTGCAGCATAGCTTGCTGGAAGCATTAAAATTTTACAAAGCAATTATAATTCTGATCTTTCTATGAATCTCTAAGTAGCCATATATCACTTTTGATTTCTGTTCTTATTAAAGCTTAGAATGAATGGTTAGCACAGCTTGGATAAGCTGATAAATTGCCAAATAAAACAAGTAAACACTAATAATTAGGACTATAAAAATATCCCACGGTTCTGCTGACCATGCTCAACATATGTTTTTTTAAGTGATTCCTCAGTTGTTTTTTTTCTAAACATCCTGATTTGGAGTGGAATTGCAATTGTTTGTGTGTGTCTACATCTCCTGGAGGGTATACTGGATACAGTCTCACTAAAACCCACTTATGTATTCTAACTGTTCACTAGTAGGAATATAACGCTTGCTTGCATAAAAATTTACCACACTTTAGTATGATGTGAAGAAAAGATTAAAACAAATAGTTTTTCCATCTTCCTTAAACAATGGAGATTCAGTTATAGCAACAGTAAACCCAAAACATATTAAAACATTTAATAGTTACCAACAATGTGATATGTATATATATCTATATATCTATCTATATATATATTATATATAGATAGATATATATATATATAGATAGATATATAGATATCTATCTATATATATATATATTTTACACACAGTATATGCCTGTTGATCCTGTCAGCAACTCACACTTTTTGCTTTTAGGTGGCAACAGTCTGCAGGCAAATCTAGCTTCTGCAGCACTGCTACAGCATCGCACAGGGTCATCTGCATAAAACCCCCTGTCTATGGCTTTATGTGTCCAGTGATGCTACCAGCTGCCTACATCACTTGCATTGCTCAGAGGGCACATCAGAGCACTGATATCATTTATTCAAGCAGCAATCCTACAAAGCAAATCATCAGTAGTAGGCTTCATGCCATGTCCAAGGTGCTTAGAGAAACAGAAGACAGATAGTATTCATTAAACACTAAAAAGACTGTAAAAAAAAAAATTCAGCCATTACCATGGTTAAACAAAGATAAGTACAAGGAGGGTATTATTCGGCAACTTTTGGGTTTAGGCTTTAAATAATGAGCACTGAATGCAGGATATTTAATGGTTTTTGAAAACTAGAAAATGTCTTAATGCTTTTTTCCTTACATTTTTATATCAGGCCATTACAGTGGCAAACTGAAAACAAATAAGGTTAGTGTTATGTCAAAGAATGTATTCCACCAGCATTATCTCTACTATATAACGGAAAACCATTAAACTTTTACCCCAGTTTTCTACAAGAGTGCATTCACATTTTCCCAATGTTTTACAAAAAGAGAAATAAAGTTAACTCACTGCTGCAAATGTGACAGGCATGTACCATCCACAATGGTAGTTGTAGATGGTATCTCCAAGACCTCACCAAGTATCAATGCACAAGATAAATGTCCGGGGAAAACATGGGTCAATGCCCATTATTTGCTTTTTTATAGCTTTTTGCCATATGTGTAACGTTTCGGAGATTTCCCTTTACTTCCTTCCTTGTAGACACATCAGAAAGTGAGAGGTAATCTCTCCAAAGTAAGGGGGAAATCCCACTTTAGGTAGTTGTCACTGGAACAAGCATTCCCATTGGAAGATTTACCCTCTATTTTGTTGTAGTGACCACTTTAAACTAAATTCTAGGAAGTTACAAATGACACACATGAATGCAGCTCTTTAATCATTCATATATACTTGAAGTATGTTTTTAAATGCAAGCAGTGCAAGTGCCTGAAGTTGAACTGGTATTAATCTCTTGCAGTCCCTTTACAGCAGAGTTTAGAAAAGGGAAGGAATAAGCAGCACAATGAGTCATTCAGATATGTTGCAATGCAAGGAGCATGCTGATAGGAGTTGTGACTGGATTTCAAGACTGGATCAACAAAAATACAAATCCTTTTACCAGATAAAACAGCTCTCATATACGTATTTCATATGTGTAGTTAGCTGTTTACCTGGAGTTCAGCTTTGAACTTTTGGATTTCTAAATCACTTACAGTCCTGTTGATGCTGTGGAAATAAACTCACATTGCGTGATAATTCTGTGTGCTGGCATTAACATTTTTTTTTTATTTAAAAATGTATACTTAACTTTTGTTTTAGTGACTATAAAATTGGATTTCCAATCACTTTCTGTGTTGGTGGCAGTCGTCAGCAGGACATATAGAACAGTTAAATCTACCCAGGGTGAACACAGAAAGATTTGTCAGAGTTTTTTTTTTACTTTTGTACTCTAACCACAACTAAAATAAAAGACTTGGATTAGGTATGCATTTTACCTATCAACATGCTATAGAACTTTTAACCACAAGGTTTGTTATGAAAAAGAAGAAATGACTGAAAAGAAAATATACAATGAAATGATTAAATACAATTAGAATGAAATCGTATATGCCATATAAAAAGGGTACATTTGTTAAAGCCACAATTCCTGTAAGGGACTTAAAAGGTATATGTAAAGAACAAGGGATGCAGCTTGTATTTTTTATTTGTAATTCTGTTGCCTTTGTACCTTTTTTTCAATGTTGAAACATGGAATAAAAGTAAACGTAGACACCATTTAAAAAAAAAGTCTAAAAAATAAATAATGCATGTTAGTGATAATTTTCGTTTAGGCATATTGCATTTTTTTTAGAAAACTCTATTCTGTCAACTAAAAATAACTAAGGGCTATAATTCTGTAATAAGAGGATTACAAAGTTTGTTTTTGTGTATCAAAATGCATAAGAAAACCAGAAGATATTGTCTGTGATTTTGAATAAAATGTTTATGACTGCTAGCACGGGAAACACAGTATGGAGTCCAATCTGATGTTTAATTCATTGTGTCAGAATATAAAGAATTGCTATGTTTAGTTTAAGTTTAAAAAGGTCAACTCTTATGTTTTTGATTGATTGTCATTGATTATGAAAAACTGTTACTAATGTAACACAGCTTGCAAGTGTTTCTATACATAAAATATCAAATAAAAAATACTAAACACTCTGAAGTATTGTGCTGTTCTAATAATTATGAGCTTCCAGGGCTTTATGATGCATAAAAATAAGAAAATACTTTATGTAGCATATACAGAAAGTGAATGTGACTTTATGCTTAATGTGTATGCATAGCCAAAACAATTTTTTGTTTTTGGATGGAATGTGTAAGCATTAGAACCCTTGTAAGTAGGGATGAGGTTTGGGTTCACTGCTTGGTTCATGCTTGAGGCGAAACCTGCATGTTCAAGGTTCATTGCCCCAGGGGATTAATGTGGGAATTTGTCAGACCGAATTCTTTGTAATCATATTGCATTGCCTGACCTTTGAACAGACAGGTCAGCTAACGTAGAAGGGTCAAAAGGGGGCTTTTGTATTAGCCAACCCTCTAACTATAAAAGAGTAAGCAGCATTGTACTTTATTTGTTATAGGAAAAGTATAAGAGTTCTGGTAACAGACTGGTTATTAGGGTAGTGCAATTAAGGCAGCGGCAGGTAGCAAAAGTTTGTTTATTTTAGGGAATCTGAGAGAAGAGCTTTTACCTTTTTTCATCCTTTGTAGCATGTTAATGTTGCTAATGTTCTGCATCCATTTTCCAGACTACCCCTGTCCACATGCATTGTAATAACAGGCTGCATGTATTTTTTCACAGGGTGTACTTCCTAATTGCCTAATTGACAACAGTGTAATATGCCTGAGCAATGCGCATCATCACATTGGCTTAAAGTTTCCTTTTGGAGAGCATGGGACAGGGCACTGCCATGGGGGAAATTTATCATTGCCAAACCTTTTTTTCAAATGCTGTTAAGTGGGAAGAAGGTCTTTCATGCAACCTAAAAAATACACAAATCCTTTAAATAACATTTGTGAATGCCTTAAACCCTCCAACACTGGGAGAGTACACACACCATATGCACACACTGTACACACATACAATCACTTAACCCTTTGGTAACATGGCTGGCTGTCCCTCCAAGCTCTTCAGCCACTCCTGTCAGTGGCAAAACATTCTGGTAGTGGTGCAGAGTAGGGGTAGCATAATTGGCTGTGCCCTGTTTAACTCTTTCGCTGCCGTAGTCGTTTTTGCATTATTTTTTTTTGCACATTTTAAAATGCACATTTTTGGCCTTATTTAAAACCTCCTAGAATTATATATTTTTAGAAAAGCATCTTCAAACTACTTTAAGTGCACATGAACACAAAAAAATAACCATTGTTTGTAACCTTGCAGCCTTTTTGCAGATCGCACTGGACCGGAATGCAGGCACTAATGTGCCTGTGTTTCCGTTGCGGGCAATCACACTGCATTGACTTCAATGCACCGCCACGCCCCCTCCCATCCATGAACACAGGGAGATGGCCGGCTTGCGTTCCAGATGCCGAACACTCTGGAACGCAGACTTTGTGGTTTGAACCGGCCCTTAATGTCAAACTTCAAAATTGCATGTGCCCTTGAAATGGCGAAAGGTTATGATACCCAAAATTGTCCATAGCTGACTCACTGAAAGCCTTTACAGGTTATAGGTTTAGTTTAACAGTGAAGGATTGCCCTAAAATAATTGCTCTCACTCTGGCATGCATGGTGATACCAAACATTTATAGCACAATCACTGTTTTCATATGTAGATGCACCTGACATGTGTTTGCACTCATATGTGGATGTATCTGGGGGCAAGGACTTTAAGAATTTTTGTTAAAACTTAATTTTTTAAAGCTTTTTTACTTTTCTTTATTGCTATCACATAGGGGGCTAGCACATTACTGGTGACAGGTTCTTTTTAGGGAGACATTAGGGACTGGAGGTGATAAAAAAATGTGTCACCTCGGACTTTTTAACACAGTGATAACCAGTGAACAGACATTCGCTGATTGTCCTCAGCCCCACAAGCTGACCCCTGCCACGCCCATCCTGGGCCTGCAGAAGAGACAGCAGAGTCCAGTACACATTGACAGGGATAAGTCTGGCATGGAGGGGTTATACCTTCAGTGGCCCATGACAGTGACAGGTGGTTTTACATGACTAAGCATATAGTGCTTACAGAGCTCTGCATATAGCAGCAGAAGCAAAGCTGACTGTAAACCTCCTTCTCATTCTTCCCTTTCCAACTCTTCTGCCACTTCACAAAAACCTCCATCTCCATCCACTGCAACATCTGGGGCCTCAAGCAATAGGGATGCCGGATGACAGAGAGTTTGAGGCGTAGCCTACAGCACATGAAGCGGGGAAGGACAATTATGGGGCCACTCTATAAGTCTCCTAAACCTACGGTACATTAATATATCCAGCTACATCCTTGACCAGACAGGTATCTCTTTCCCAGCTAATGGAGGGTAAGAAAAAAATATTTAGCCAGTCACCCCCATGCCTAGCATCTCAATGCAGGCTTGGCTATTGGCATTGCAGATGCTCCCATTTCAGCTACTGGAGTCTGCTCCATTCTGGAATTTTCAGCCGCTGGATTGAACAACATAAAGCATGTGATTCCCCCATCTAAGCTAAATAGTGTGCATTGATGAGTCTCCCCTGCTGGCTATTGTATTCTCACAGCTGACATCCACAGAGCACTGCAGTTATTGGTCAGCTGCCTTTTCCTGCCAGACTCCTTTGATTTTTCAGTCAATGATTGTCAAGCCGGGTCGTGTCAGCAGGGCTACCCATGGCTCAGATTTCATCAGATTCCTGAGAAAAAGAATCAAGCTGCGTATTCTGCATTCACAGCACGGAGGGAGATCAGCAAGGAGCTGATCTCCCTCCCTTCTCCTCCTGACGCCCTCCCGACCCGGTCCCTGGCCGCAGATGGGCTAGTGGATCCCGGGATTTAAGGTGAGGGGTCAGGAGAGGGGGTGGCGGCACTCGAGGGGGGGCGGGCAAAAAAAAATCACGCCATACAACCGATCGGCGGCTACAGAGCCGCTGATCGGTTGTATGTGAAACAGCCGTTAACGGCTGTAAAAACGAGCGGGTCTTTCCTGCCTGTGCGCGAGCAGGAAAAAAATGCCGTCTGGAGACGGCAACCCGCCAATGTGAGTCTGCCGTCCGTCCGTTTTTTTTCAACGGGCGGACGGCAACTGGTTATGTGCTAAATTAAAAAAATGTTTTTATTTCTTTTCAGCTGATTATGATTGACAAGGGAAATTATCGTTGCTCTGACTTGAAAATGAGAATCCAGAGAGTACAAATCTCTCCATTAGGCAATGTGAAGCACTAAAAGTAATATTTTAGGATCACAATGCAATTTTGTTGCAATAGAAATCATCAATATTCTTCTCATAACTTCCTGAGTATAAAAACAATCTCTACATACGTAGAGGATAAAATTAGGTCAAATAGGCAGTTCTATGAGGCAGCTTTGCTAGCAACGATGCATAGTCTATGATTACCATATAAAGCTTCAATCGACAAAAATAATTTTTTTTATTTCAACACTGTAAAATGCAGGGTTTGCAAAAAGGCATTGAAACTAAAATACTGTATTATAATATCACAAAGCAGTCAAAAGTACTGGTTTATCATTACAGAGAGTGTGCGGCATGCAATTCAGAAGAATAATTGCTATTAGAGTTGGGTAATGAAAAGATCCAGCAGGAACAATTTCTTAACCCAGGAACCTTGAGCTATCAGTCAGTTTATGTATGTATGATGTAATGAAAGGATATTGTTACAGTATTTAGTAACGTCTGGAAACATTTCCCCATTTTCATGCACTGAGTAGAGCCAGGTTTACCAGTTTTGTTCAATACAGAATAAAGCTGAATTATGAGACTTCCAAAGAAAATGTTCTGTAATCTTGCAATGTACTGGTGGTAAAAGGTTGTGATAAAAATATTTTTTCTATTAAAACCATATGGGCTTATGAGGTATTAGTGAGGAGCCACACATTAGAAAATGTACCTCTAGTTGCCCCACAGATGATCAGCAAATTCCATCCAAGAAATTGCAAAATGGTGATGTGCAGGGCATGAGAACATTACATTCTATGTGGGTGGGAGTAGTATCTTTCTCTTGGAACTTACTGAGGGGGTCACATTTGGCATTTTTGTGTGGCAGTTCACCAGCTTTCACAAACAGTGATATGCAAGCTCAACTACTCTCAGCCTTAATCTTGTTACTACTGTTGGGATAACAGAAACAGGGGTATGTCATAAATTCTTGCATTAAACTGCTGCGGTGGTTGGGAAGATATATACTGTAGTTTCTAAATTCTCGTGGTTATAAAAAATTATCTCTTTTGTGGGAAATAGTAATCAGTTTTTGTTGGACTTTTCATTTACATTTACAACCACATCCTTGAAGAATGTAATTGTTTATGCCTGTATGCTGTGATGCAGAATATGTGCAAACTCTAAACCTGTACCTGTCACATAAAAGGGCAGTTCAATTTTATTTTTGTTAGCCCCAGGCACTAGAGGAATGACAAAAAGACAAAAATGGACAACTCCCCCCCCGGGAAAGACTGTCTATGACTAAGCTCTACTCAGTTTAAAATGCATTTGGAGTCCTGTAACTTGGTGGCATTAATAAAGATTTAATGTACAGAGTACATGTGCCGTCATCTTTCTTGAATGTTGGCAAAAGGCAGCTGTCTAAATATCACCGAGTTGTGAAAAGCAAAAAAATAATAATCAGCCTTTTTTTTCAAGACCACATTCTCCACTGGTATATGAGGAAACAAGAAACCTTTTTTATTCTTGTGCAATACTCTGCCAGAAGAAGGTTGTGGGGCAAAAAAGCAATTGATGGTTGGTATCTGTTCCTCTCCTAATACATCTGGCATAATATTAAATTGGCTTGTTTGAGAAAAAACTCCATGGAGAGTAAGGCAAAGATTTCCTTTGCCGGACTCCTTTTAACAATACTACTGTCTCTATGTCTTTGGTTTCTATATTTTCTTAACAATTACCATAAAGAAGCATGCAGGAAGTCAGATCTCCTAATTTTCATGTGGGTCATTGGGGCGAATTTATGAAAATCACGTCCAAAACATCCACCGAAAGGGCTCCTGAACCTCAATTGAGGTTGGTTGGTCAAGAACTATTTTTTTGTAATTATTACAAAGAAACAGATAAAACAAGTGCTAATATGCCACCTAAAAGTAACAGAACATTATTCCCACATATGCTAGGGTGAGGTTACAATACTGACTTACATAGCTGTGCGTTTTACCAAAAGGTCTATTCTGGCTATCCCAGCCCACAAATTCACACCTACCTTTCTGACTTACCTTGCTAAATAACTAGGATAAGTTAGCTAGCTGTACTTGCTGTAGGTGAAACAAAGACCAAAGCACATATAAGTAATGACTACTTCCCTAATCACTGTGACAGGTGAAAAATGTGGATGGGGGATTTAGCTAAAAGTAATCAAACACATCTTCAATTTTGACAGTATTCTGTCTATTTGGCAGATGACAGATTTGACACCAGTCCTTGTCCTTTTCACACCCACACATCTGCACCAAAGTCTAATCTATTGCAGTGGGGATTAAAATCTGGTCCACTGACTGTGTCCTATCAGGTACAGTCACTGCTGTGGTTTTCAAGCATGCTAGTAGCAGATGTCTTAATACATAATATTCCATTACAGATTCCCCCATCCATGCAGTTTAGCAGGAATGTTGGAATCTGTTTATTTAGTAGCTATAAGCCCATGGACCAAGAAAAATTCAAAAGATGTTGGGCTATCTGCTAAATCAAAAGCCTATCAAAAGAACATTCAGATTTTCTTGCATTCAGTCTCATTGGAGTTTGGCCTTTTCGGATGCATCCGAATGTTTAAATTCATGAAATGTCATGCAAATGTGGATTCAGAACAAAATGAAAAAAAAAAAATCCTTCCTGATCCCATAAGGCAATCGGATATTCCCTGGATCAACAATCTCTGGTGCTTATTATACTTATAAGAAGTCAATATAAAGTAATAGTCTGCGCATTTGTGAATTAATCCATATTTTTTAAAAGCAGCTAACAGAACTAGCTAGAACAAGCTCCTGAGGGAGTCTATTCCACATTTTCACAGCTCTAACTGTGAATAAGCCTTTCCGTATGCAAAGGTTAAACCTCTTTTCCTCCAGACACACAGTGCCCCTTGTCCTTTGCAGTGACCGTAAAGCGAATAAGTTGTTACCCAGCTCACTATATGGACCATTTATGTATTTATACATGGTGATCATGTCCCCCTTAATTGTCACTTCTCCAGAGAAAACAAATTCAAGTCAGTTAAACTTTCCTCCTATTCCTCCATTCCTCTTATGAGTTTAATTCCCCTTCTCTGCACTTTCTACAGTTCCACATCATCTTTTTTGTGAACTGATGCCCAAAACTGAACTTCATACTCCAGATGAGGTCTTACTAATGCTTTGTATAGGGACAGGATTATGTCTCTCTCTTTAGTCTATACCCTTTTTAATACAAGAAAGTATTTTTGCTTGCTCTAGAAACTGCAACTTGACATTGCATGCTATTATTGAGTCTATGGTCTACCAAAACACCCAGATCTTTCACAATCATTATCTCCACCAAATATACTCTCCCTAGAGTGTATGAAGCTTGTATGTTTTTACCCCCCAAGTACATAAGTTTTAGATTTCTCAACATTAAACCTCATTTGCCAAATAGATGCCCAATCACACAGTGCATTCAGGTGTGCTTATAAGTTGGGGACATCTTGTAAGGACTGTATTCTACTACATAACGTGGTGTCATCTGCAATCACAGACATTGTATTTTTAATCCCCAACTCTATGTCATTTATAAATAGATTAAACAGCAAGGGGCCCAACACTGAACCTTGGGGGACACCACTTACAAACTCAGACCTTTCAGAGTATGAATCATTGATCACCACTCTCATTAATCACCACTCTCATTGATCACCACCACTCTGTGTCTCAGTATACCGCGAGCAGTAGCTCGCGGTATACTGAGACGCCGCAGTATACCGCGAGCTGCTGCTCGCAGTATACTGAGACACCGCAGCTGAAGTGGATCCTGACAATTGTGCCAGGATCCGCCCAGCTGCGTGACTGACAGCTGGCTCTGCCTATTTAGAGGCAGAGCAAGCTGTACCCGCCCCCTCCCCCATCCGTTCCGCCAGTCAGTGCTGGCGGATCGGAGTGGGGAGGGGGGAATCCAGCCCATCCCCTGCCATGGCAGAGAGCTGTGACAGGATCGAGAGGTGAGCAAACGCCAGTATGTGTTCGCTCACCTCCTGATCTACTAAGCCGACCTGTGACAGTCTCATTGTCACAGGTCGGCTAGAACTATGAGGTGAGTGAAAAGCACTCACCTCATAGTTCTCCTTTAAGCTTACAGGTCTGTAATTACTTGGTAAATTCTTTGATCCTTTTTTTAAATATAGGTACCATATTGGATTTGAGCCAATCCATTGGTACCAAGCCGGTCATTAGAGAGTCTCTAAAAATTAGACACAGTGGCTTTTAAATTATACAGCTCAATTCTTTGAGGACACATGGGTGTAAGCCATCTGGTCCAGGTGCTTTGTTCACTTTAATGTTGTCTAACTGTTTCTGGACCATATCAATAGTCAGCCATTGTGGTTAATTAGAGGCTATGGCACTGCTATCCCCATTATGGCCTTGAGTGCCATCCTGTTCCTTAGTGTACACAGAGCTCAAGAAAGTATTTAATAGGTTTGCCTTCTCTTTGTCCCCAGTTAACAACTCTGAGTTATCTTGTAAGGGGCCCACATGCTCATACTTGATCTTTTTACTATTAATATATTTAAATAATTTTTCGGGATTTGTCTTGCACTCTTTTGCAACCTGTCGCTCATTTTTAATCTTTGCCATCTTTTTTTCCTTTTTACATATTTTGTCATATTCTTTACAACTTTCAAATGACAACTGTGTTCCTTCATCTTTATAGTTTTTAAATGCCTTTTTCTTATTCTTTATGGGGGTTTTTTTAACATTAGATGTGAGCCACATGGGTTTTACTGTTAGTCTTTTAAACTTATTGCTTACGGAAATATATTTTGAAGATTGTTTGTGAACAATTTATTTGAAACACTCCCGTTTCTGTTTTGTGTTTTTTGATGACAATATTCCCTCCCAGTCTTAGTCCTGAAGACCTGAGAAAATTTGCTCTCTTGCAGTTAAGTGTTTTTATTTTTCCAGTATCTGCTCGTTGTTTACAATTTACGTTAAATTAAATCATATTATGACCACTACAATCCAGATGTTCTTTTTTATGAACATTTATAATATGCTCTGTATTGTTTGAGATTACCAGATCTAGCAGAGCATCATTTCTAGTTGGGGCTTCTACAAACTGTACCATTAAAATTGTCATATAATAAGTTTATACATTTCCACCCTTCCACCCCAATCAATATCAGGATAGTTAACATCTCCCCTTAATACAAATGTCCCTGCCCTTGTGTAAAGGTGCCCATACACTGCATGATTCTCATACGAGAATCGCAGGAAATCCCGCGATCGTACGAGAATCGTGCAGTGTATGGAAGGCGTGCAACCGTTTCTAATGTACGGTAGCACGACTTTTGTATATCGAGCATGTTGGAAAACCAGCCGAGAATCGTACGATTTTTGGCTGTTTTTTAACATGATCGAGAGATGACTGCCGAGCGGGCCGGTGTGCGCACATTGCCCATTTAGCATTGCAGTCATCGGAAGCCCGCCCCTCAGGGGGGCGGGCTTGCTATGATCGCATGTACGATCTGCCTGTCCTAGATGGGCAGATCGTACATTTTTTATCCTTACTCCAGCTCTGGTATTCAGTGCCGCCTCCCTGCCTGTCAGGGGCTGAGAAGTCATCCATCTCCTCTTTTCCAGCTGGCTTAAGCCAGGAAGTTCAGTTGCTCAGTGTTCAAGCAATGTGCTCACACTGAGCAGATGTCCGCAGAGAGCTCATCATCCTGTCTACTGCTGTAGCCTGTTCCACTCTCCTTCCTGGCAATTGCTACATGCATCTTGACTGAAAGATATTTAATTCCACTCTCCATCCTGGCAGATAATCAGCATCTCATCTACTCACATTCACCACAACTCCTTTCAAGGCTACTAGTCCACTCTCCTACACAATATGGGAAGTTAAACTAGATATACAGCGCTAGTAGTTCAATTTGTGTATAGAGGGGAAAAAAAGGGGTCTACACTTGTTGACACCCAGATATTATCCACCTTTTCAACTACAATGAATGAATGAATATCACTGTAGTGAAATAGGTGGTGGTCTCAATGTTGAGTGCATAAAGACAAATTGTGCAAAAGTGAATCAACCAAGCATATATAATTGTGAAACAAATTATAGGTGTGATAACTCTATGCACTATATTGATAGTATTAGATTACAGAAACAGTGCTTTTTTTCTGTGAAGATTTTAAATGTAAATACTTTGTACAATGGATATATAAATACATAAATAAAAATATATCCTCCCAATTTGTATACACCCACAATTGGGTGATAGTATCACCTAGTGATAAATCTATATTAAAGATATAAAAAAATCTCTGTATAAAATAAATATAAAATAAATAAAAAATAATAAAAAATAAATCAATAAAATAAATGTAACCACTTAAAGTGCAATAAGTGAAGCCATCTTGAATAAATATAAATAAATGTATCCTTCCAATTGAGTGATAATATCACATAATAATCAATCTATATTCTGAGAAAATCTCTGTGCAAAATAAGTCTCTGTGCAAAATGAATCCGCTTAAGTGCAATAAGTGAAGCCTCCAAATGCTCAGATGGTAAATTAAGCTTGCTGGGGATCGTATTGGTGTCCTTACGTCCACCCCCTTCAGAGTGCGTACTCACCGAAATATATTGGCTGCAGCAAACAGCCCAAAACGTTTTGTCTGGTATGACACAGTGTTGCGGCATCTTCAGGGAATAGACACTTTACCATCGATCTGCAGGTCAGCTTCTGTGTCTTTTTATCACTGGGCTCATCTAAGTCTTGGCCCCAAGGCTTCTTGTACAGCGGACATCAGCTTTTTAAAATCCTGGCCGAGATGTCCAGGCGGGGTGCAGCAGCCCACGGGATCTGTCCCGATCCTCCGACTCTGTGCCGATCCTCCTGAGGAGGCTTGGAAGGCGGAAGAGCCAGGACAGACTCCGATTGCAAGAAAAGAGAAAGAGACGGAGTGTGATCAGTTTGAGGAAGGAGACGGCTGGGAGCAGTCGGAGGATCGGGACAGAGCCGTGGGCTGCTGGACCCTGCCTGAAAATCTGGGCCAGGATTTTAAAAAGCTGATGTCTGCTGTACATTTATAATTTATCCAATATAAATGATAAACAAATGATAAACAGTAATATTAAAAGTATGAAGGTACAGATTATAGAAATAGTTGGTACACCTTTTAAGAGGAGGGGATCGAGCTTCCCTTTTGACAAAAGGGAAGTTTTTTTGGATTTTCAAGCTAAACACTCGCATCCCTAAAGGTTTAAACTTTGAGTGGGACGTTGCATATTAGTATGAGTGATCTGAACAGTTCGGATGAGTTTGGATGGATTCTGGTCTTATTTATCACTTGATAATACATATGTGCTTTTGACATTTTCTGAAATATTGAGAGGAAGGTTCTGGGCAATTGCCTGGGACACCTGTGTTAGAAGATCTTTTTCTTGATGGTTCTTAGAATATAGCATTTTAAATAAACCTAGGACCATTCAGCTACTTTTTGTGGGTTTCTCTGTTCGCCTAACTAGCCTTAGTAGTGTAGTTTCCAGATAGTATCTATCATATTTGATGTTCTTAGAGCATATATTATGATATTCAATATTTTATTATTTATATTTTATTATAAGACCTTTATGATAAGAAAGATTTTTAGTAATCATCAGTTACTTAATGAATGGATAGTATTTTAAGGAGACTATGCTAATGATCAATGTATATCCATTAATGAGATGTCTCAATACTGGTTGGGGGTGTGCAGTGCTGGCATTTGTTGTGTTATACACTTTTATTCACTGATATACTGGATTTGCTGTGAATTTCAATAAAGTCTGCAGTATTGGAATTCTCTGGATAGTGCGGTCTGTTCGTATACTGCTTCACTTATTGCACTTTAAGTGTTTAAATTTTGCACAGATACATATTTTATACAGAGATTTTTTTCTCTTAATATAGATTGATCACTAGGTGATACGATCACCCAATTGTTTGTGTATACAAATTGGGAGGATATATTATTATTTATTTATGTATTTATATATCCATTGTACAAAGTATTTACATTTAAAATCTTCACAGAGTAAAGCACTGTTTCTGTAATATAATACTATACATATATTGTATAGAGTTATCACACCTATAATTTGTTTCACAATTATATATGATTGGTTGATTCACTTTTGCACAATTTGCCTTTATGCACTCAACATTGAGGTCACCACCTATTTCACTATAGTGATATTAATTCATTCATTCGGCGTAGTTGAAAAGGTGGATAATATCTGGGTGTCAACAAGTGTAGACCCCTTTTTTTTCCCTCTATACACAAATTGAACTACTAGCACTGCATATCTAGTTTAATAACCCATTGGACCTAGTTGTCTATAGTGCAGCAGCTTCTAATTTATTATTTAATATATTTAGAACATCCATTAAGCGCAGATTTAAAATTAACACAATAGGGGAAGTGTATGAAGTAGGCTGCACTGTCTCCTTTGTTGCTGTGTGTAGACTACCTGCACCCCCATATCCTACCTCCCTATACAGGATGAGTATTCCTCAGCTTCCAAGAAGGCCTTCATGTTAGGCAGCCAGCGCAAGTAAGGCCTCCCCACATAACCGCAAGTACTTTAACTCAATACTGTGTTTCATACAAATGCGTTTATGATAGTGAAGTCAATTTCTCCTGTTAATGATTGCTGGACTGTAAAGTGAATTAACTTTTATTGTATATGTTATTGAGTTATATGGCAAATAGCTGGACTGTAGTGGAACGCATGCTGGACATTAGTACTTCCTAATTATAATTGCTGGCTACAACTCATCTTTATCTAAGAAAGGACTGTTCTACTAGTGACTCCTGTACAAGTGGCTTATGAAGTAATATAGTCACGCAGTTACCATTGTGTTTTGACACATGGACTCTGTGTTCACATTGGAGGTGAGGAGATTAAGGGGGGGATATGATTTCCATGTACAAAATGTTCAATGGGGACAGCAAAATTACCGATAAACTATTTACAATTAACTCCGTTACAAAAACTAGAGGCCACAACCTAAAATTGGTGGAAAAAAAATTCCAGCACACGTGGCGAAGGGGGTTCTTTACAGTGAGAGCGGGTAGGGTCTGGAACTCACTGCCGCAGGCAGTGATTTCAGCAAAAAATGTGGAACTGTTCAAGAAACTTTTGGACGATTTCTTAAGGGACCGTAATATACAGGGGTACAAGTACTCATAAGAATGAGATCCTAATAGTTTGGACTTGATGGACTAATGTCTTTATTCAAATACTATGTAACTATGTAACTATGTAATTAGCTTATGGAGCTGCAGTTGAGATTCAACCTTTTATTATTTTGTTATAATAGTGTGTGTCGTTACACCTTGCAGTCCTTTCTATCTGTTTAAGGAGCTGGGTCTCTACCTCTTCATTAACACTGGGGGCCAGTAAAAAACTCCCAACAATTACCTTTGCATTTTGCACACCAAAATACAACTCCACCCATAATGCTACAGCACCATCAACAAAGTCCTCTGTCACACTCACGTTTAGATCATCTCTCACAGACAAACAACGCCACTTTTTCATTTTACCCGGTCTCTCTGAAAGAGAACATAACCAGTAATATTAACAGCCCAATCATGTGAAGAACCAAGCCTAAAATTCAGGAAGGATAACTTTAATAAGCTGAGAAACCTACTAGGAGACATACACTGAGTGGCCAGATTTTTATGACCACCTGACGTTTGTGGGCCAATTAGCTATAATTAGCTATAATTTTGCGCTGAAGTTGCTAGAGGGCCAGACCATTATAAACAGGGAAGCAGGTTGTTTACCACGACAGTAGAAGTGATTTTTTTTCTGAAAATATGGGTAAACAATGCGATTTAACAGCCTTTGAACGTGGGATGATGGTGCTCAAGCCATGGAGCGAGTATCAGCAAAACAGCAGAATTCCTTAAATGTTCAAGAGCAGCTGTTGTTAAAGTGTTTAAAGACTGGACTGTCAGCTGAAAATCTGGGTCTAAATGTGCTAATTGTGGCCGTCAGCGTCTAGTCAATGTTAGGGCAGAACGGAGAGTGGCAAGACTGGTACAAGTACTGGTACAGGGCAGTGTAAGATTCCTCGCATTACCTTTCAACATTTCGTGGAGTCACGAAGCGGCCCAACGAAGTCATCACATGGAGTCAAAGTACTGATGGGGTGGTCATAATAATCTGGCCACTCAGTGTATATTGGGATGCAGTCTTCCTGAATACAAACACTGAAGAAAAATGGGATAGTGTCAAGGATATCTTAACCTCTTGCCGTCCGCCCGTAGTAGAAAAACGGACGGACGGCACTGCTGCATCTGCGGGTTGCCGTCTCCAGACGGCAATTTTTTTCTGCTCGCGCGCGCCCCTGTAGTTTTTCCTTAATATATTAAAAAATAAAACCCCCAGTGGTGAATAAATACCACCAAAAGAAAGCTCTATCTGTCCCCAAAAAAGGGTATAAAATTCATTTCAGTACAGCGCTGCATGACGGAATAAATGTCAGTTAAAGTACCGCAGCGCTGAATACTGAAAAATGGCCTGGATGGGAAGGGGGTTTAACACCGCGGATGTCAACTGGTTAAATAACAAAATTACGCAGTGCATTCCATTTACCAATAAATCTAAAAAAGTGAAGGTTAGACATGGGTGGTTAACTGGCAAGATAAAACAACACATAAGAAGGATAAGGCCTTCAGAAAATATGTCAGAGGGGTCAGCATCGGCATTCAAAAACTACAAGGATTGCAACAAAAGATGTAAAAAAGCAATCAGGGCAGCAAAAATAGAACACGAGGAACAGATAGCAACAGAAAGCAAAAGGAGCCCCAAGAAATTATTTAAACATATAAATAGCAAGAAGGTAAGGACAGAACATGTAGGCCCCATAAAGGATGATGAGGGACAGAGAGAAAGTGAATGTGTTAAATTAATTATTTCCTTCTGTCTTTACAAATGAGACAGGCGTGGGTAGCGATCGGGGCATCAGCTGCTTAAATAGTAGTACCAGTTTAACGTATCTCAGTGGCTGTAAGAGAGTAGAGTAAAACAGAGACTAGAAAGATTAAATGTAAACAAATCCCGAGACCTGATGGGTTACATACGAGGGTACTAAAGGAACTTAGCAAGGCCACTGTACATCATTTTTATGGACAGTACAATGACAGGTATGGTACTGGCTGATTGTTGGAAAGCAAATGTGGTACTAATATACAAAAAGGGGAAAAGAAGTTTACCGGGTAACTACAGGTCTGTCAGCTTAACGTCAATAGTGTGCAAAATATTGGAAGGCATGATAAGGGACTACATGCAGGGGTTTGCGACTAAAACTGGTATCATAAGTAGTAACCAACATGGCCTCATGAAGGACCGTTCTTGTCAGACCAATCTATTAACATTTTATTAAGTCAGTATTAATTTAGACAGAGGAGACGTTGAGTATCTGAACTTTGCTAAAGCATTTGACACAGTAGCCCACAAATGTTTACTTCAAAAACTAAGCCTATTGTGTTAGATGAAATTGTATGTACAAGGCTGGAAAACTGGCTGTAAGAACGGATCCAGAGGATAGTAATAAATGGGTAATTTTTTAATTGGGCGAAGGATGTGAGTGGGATGCCCCTGGGTTCAGTCCTGGGACCGATCCTGTTCATCTTTTTGATTTCGGTTTTTGCGAACGATATGAAACTGTGCAGGGCAGTAAATTCCACACTGGAGAGCTCTGCACTTCAAAAAAACCTAGATAAAATTGAGGCATGGGCTACAAGATGGCAAATGTGATTTATTGAATTATAAAATGAAGGTTATGCACATGGGAGCAAGGAACGTGTGTGCAAACTACTACTTGGCACGTGCTACGTTAGAAAAGTCGGAAATGGAAAAAGACCTGGGGGTTGTCATGGATCACAGATTTGGCAATAGTAAGTAATGCCAGCAGCAGCCAGCAAAGCAAACCAGATACTGACATGCATGAAAAGTGGGGTTGTAGCAAGGGATAAGAGTAATACTTCCACTTTATAAATTTCTGGTTCGGCCTCATTTTAAGAATGCTGTGCAGTTTTGGTCACCAACTCACAGGAAAGACATGCTCGAGCTGGAGAGAGTTCATTGAAGGGCTACAAAATATATGCACATACACATACATACACATACACAGAAAGGGAAATTAGTATAGGCAGAATCCGTTTGATGGAACAGCAATACTTGCGATTGTGCATGTATATATGTGTGTATGTATATATGTGTATATGTATATGGAGTGGGCGTAATAACATACAGAAAAGAGAGAGATGTATTTACCTCTGCCAATGTACCAAGTATCGACATAGATATAGCATATCTAATGTATATATTCATATATACTTGTATAGGATATAGGACTAACTATGCTAGATTAAGATGTTCATATTACTTCTATGTAAGATAAAATAACAAAGACACTACCTACATCCTAACCCTTCTCTAAATGACAGAGACCTTTGGATATGGGCCACACCTCTTTCACACTGCTGATGAAGTACCCATATGTAATAGCCGTCCTCTTGCTTGACCTAATAATATACTGAGACTATTCCTGTCCCTCGACAGAGATGAATGTTCCACCCGCCACAGAGTCTCTTTCATTATTAACCCTGTCACATACTTCCTCTCCCAGCGAAATCTCAATCAAGTAGACATGTGCACTGCCAAAAAATTTGTTTCGTTTCGTTTTAAATTCGGATTTGTGTTATTTCGTTTTTCGGGATTCGGGTGTGAAAGTCAATTCGGATTCGGAATTCGGATTCGGACGAAATTCGGTAGCGTTCGCACGAACGTTCGTTTCGTTTTCTGTTCGTATTCGTTTCTTATTCGTTTCGTTCGTTTGCAGCAAAAGTGACATTTGAGGGGGAAAAAATATTTTTCTCCTGCTCTAATGTCACTTTGCTCCAACGAACGAAACGAATAAGAAACGAATACGAACAGAAAACGAAACGAACGTTCATGCGAACGCTACTGAATTTCGGAAATGGAAATTCAGATTTGTTTGCATTCGTTATGTCTGTAATTCGGAATTCGGATACATCCGAATGTCCGAATTTACGAAAATTTGTCCGAATTTCGATTCGGAACGAAACGAATCGCACATGTCTACAATCAAGTAATACAACCCTATGCGTGCCCATATGTGTATTTATATATATCTTCCCCACTAGCTATCACCCAGCACCTCAGTGGACCCTCCCTTTCTCCCATTCCATCCCTTCCCACCCCCACTTCCATTTCATCCGCAAATAATCTTCAGATCAGGATCCGTCCCTTCCTCTCCTTTTCCTCAACATGTCCCCTATCCAACCCCCCTAATTTTGACACCACAACCGCTATTGATGGAACAATCCGCTGAATGCTCTACAAAACTTCCTCATATTGATACATCTCTACATGGGGGTAGGAATAAAGGAGAGTAGTTAGGCTTCCCTAACGTTATATTCCTGGCTGAATGATAGGACATTACTATATGCTTATAATAATGTCGCCTTTACTATCGCCTTAAACTCTGATATTGCACAGCAAAGTTATTGTTTTGTTATCTGTTTATGTTGATGCCTGGTCCGGTTGCAGATGCTGTCGCCTGAGCTTCTTTTACCCCACATAGGCCGCACACCCTGAGACGAATATTTTTTAAAGTTGTTTTTGTTCTTCTCGTCCGTAGGGTGTGTAATAGGGGATTTACTCCCCACTTTAGTGGTCAACAGTTAGCTCGACCTTTCCCCCCAACCCTGTTGGGGTTTTTTTTTTAATTTATTTTATTTTTTTTACTTTTTTGTTGTTTTGTTTTTCTTTCTCTCCCCTCCTTCCCCTTCCTCCATCTAAACACCTCCACTACTTCTACTTCTTCCTCCTCTTTCTTCCTTCTGTCTCCTCTAATCAATCCTCTCCTATCCCAACCGATATTCACCATCCCCTACTGAATCCATCCTTAAATTAGATCACAATGACCTCACTAAATCTTGTATCTCTCAATGTTCAAGGACTTAACAAACCTAGAAAGCGATCTCAGCTTCTATACCATATGCATAAGCGAAGGGCCCACGTACTCTTTCTACAAGAGACCCACCTCAGGGGGTCTCAAGCTCCTCCATTATCCTCCCGGTATTACCAAGAAGTTTATCTTAGTAACAATCCGATCAGCAAATCCAAAGGAGTTGCCATATGTTTCCATTCATCTATTCCCTTTACGCCAACTGGGGTAGAGAATGACGAGGAAGGCAGATATGTTTTTGTTAAGGGCAATCTGTATTCAAAAAAGGTGACTTTTGCTAACATTTACCTTCCTAACCAGAATCAAATCCCAGTTCTGCTCTCCATTCTTGATAAACTAGAGGAATTTTCGGATGGATTGCTGGTCATTGGAGGTGACTTCAATTTCCCTATTGATCCTGCCTTAGACTCCTCTACTGGAAAATCCCATATCCCACTATCTCATCTGAATAAACTTAAAAAGAAACTACACAGCTCCCAAATAATTGACATCTGGCGCATTCTACATCCTGGTACAAGGGACTACACTCACTACTCTCATCCACACCACACACATAGCAGGATAGACTTTTTTTAATCTCACATCACCTACTAACGTGGCACCCTAAAGCCTCCATTGACTCCCAACTCTGGTCTGACCACTATTCTGTTTCCCTCTACTTATCTATTCCAGACTCCCCTAAACGAGCCCCAACTTGGCGCCTTAACGAATGCCTCCTGCAGGACCCTACCACTGTCACGGCCATCCATAAAACGATATCGGACTTTCTTTTCGTACACGCCAATGACACAACTTCTTTACCGATACGCTGGGAGACCCTTAAATGCCTGATTAGAGGCACCCTGATCTCCCACGGCTCCCGACTGAAAAAAGAAAAGTTAATGACTATTACCACACTCCTGCAAGAGATTCACTCATTGGAAACTCGTCATAAATCAACTAATGACCCCTCTCTTCTCCAAATCCTAACCCAGAAACGTACACAACTCCACCTACTTCTCGACCAAGCCGACCTAAAACACAGGGATTCTCTCAGAAGATCCTACTACAAACATGGCGATAAATTCAGTCGAATGTTAGCCCGTTCGGTTCGGACCAAACGTGCCCGAACATACATTCCAAAAATTTTGCAAAAAAAACTCTCAGCCCATAATCCAGACCTAATTGCTAAAGCCTTTCATTCCTATTATTCAGACTTATACAACCTACAAACTCTAAACTCACCCTCTGCAACCTCCCAAGAATATCCCGACCCACTCCGTTATATTCAGTCGACTCCCCTCCCCACCGTATCCGAAGAAGCAAAATTAAATCTCAGCCGCCCCTTTTCTCACGAGGAGGTGATGGAGGCAATCCGTAACCTCAAGCCTGGCAAAAGTCCCGGTCCAGACGGCTACACGGGCTCCTTTTACAAACACTTCTGTGATCCCCTGACACCTACTTCTGTTCCCCTGAAAGGAACAGACCTTTAACTCTATCTCTAACAACTGCAAATTCACACCTCAAACCCAGGAAGCACATATCACAGTCATATTAAAAGAAGATAAGGACCCCACATTATGCTCGAGCTACAGACCAATCTCATTGATTAACGTAGACCTAAAACCTTTTGCCAAACTCCTTGCTAATAGATTAGGACAATACATCCCTCACCTTATACACCGAGATCAAGTAGGCTTCATCCCCTTCCGCGAAGCTAGAGATAATACCCTGAAAACCATGACCATACTTCAATACGCCAGA
>NW_017308269.1:176698-183728 GCF_000935625.1 Nanorana parkeri | reverse complement strand
CACAAATTTGGCAGAGCCAGTCACTTTAAAGTCAACCTCCACAAGACAGAAGCCCTCAACATATCCATACCCCCACTTGAAGCCTCATCCCTCCAAAACCAATTTCCATTCCCCTGGCAATCCCAACATATCAAATACTTGGGGATCTTCATCCCTCCCGACCTTGAGGACCTTTATAGACTTAATTACTTACCGTTATTACACAAAACTATTAATAAACTCCGATACTGGAGTTCTCTCAAACACACGTGGTCAGGACGAATGTCCCTTTTTAAAATGGATATTCTCCCCCGCTTTTTATATCTATTCCAAACAGTCCCCATTTCAATCCTAGTCCCCTTCTTTAAACAACTAAAATCCTCCCTCCTTAAATATATCTGGGCACATAAACCAGCCAGATTGAGATACTCCATTCTTATCCGCCGTAAGGAGGCCGGCGGCATGGGTCTACCTGATCTGAAAACTTACCATAAAGCTGCCTTGCTAACTCACATTCTAGATCGAACATTTCACATGAAACATAAACTATGGGTAACCATAGAGTCTCACATATCTCCACTGCTACCATGCTCCTTACCTTGGGTTCTGCCCTCTCTTAGACCAAAAAAGACTCTTTTACCATTCTGCTTACCCCCCTTACTGAAGATCTGGGATGCCCTCCTCAAAGATAGCTGTATATCACAACATATGGGTCCCATGACTCCAATGCTAGGTAATCCTTCCTTCCCTCCAGGAAGAACTTCGTCTTCCTTTCTATCATGGACACGTTCTAAACCATCTTCCATCTATTCAGCCCTTTCCTCCACTGGGATTAAACCCATGACTGACCTACTCCCTACGGGAGGCGCGCTTCTGGGCCGATGGCTCCAATACCTTCAGGTTTGTAGTTTTTATCGCTCATTATCCGCTCAAACAAATCTTCATAGACCACTCACCACCTTCGAGACCATCTGCATGTCAACCACCCCTCCTACCCATACCATCTCACTGCTATACTGCCTACTAATATCGACACAATCTTCCTCACGCCCATATTTTGTGAAAGCCTGGGAACGTGATCTCGCTCAGGACCTCACCGATGAAGAGATCAGATCCGCGTTTCTCTTCACACATAAAATCTCTCTCGCCAGCTCGGTCCAGGAAACGAGCTACAAATCACTGACGAGGTGGTACCGCTCTCCTAGACTCCTTCAACAAATTTTTCCCGGCTCCTCCTCACTATGCTGGAGATGCTCCACACACACCGGTTCTCTATATCACATCTGGTGGTCCTGTCCACTGATCACGCCTTTTTGGGAGCACATTTTTCATATTTATCATCAAGTGACTGTCCTTATCCCCTCTCCCAAAATCGCTCTCCTATCCATTTTCCCAGGACCCATTTCACACTTCAAGAAAAATCTTCTCCGTTTTTTTGTCTCTTCCGCTCGCTCTCTTATACCTAGACACTGGAACTCAGCCAGAGCTCCCACCATCAGGGAATGGATTGCAGAACAATGTCGCGCTATGCACATGGAAATGCTGACGGCTCACATACATGACAGAAACTCGCAATGTAATACCACATGGGCACCCTGGCTCCTGTATATGGACTCAGATGACTTCAGATCGCTTTAATTCTCCTACATGGAAGGTAAATATTTTAGCTTGTCCTGGCTAATGACATTATCGCCTACTTCAACAGAAAAATCATCGAATTATGCCTCCCTATACACCTTCTTTTCCGCTCTTCTCTTTCTCCCCCTCCATTTCTCCACTCAATCTTTCCTCCCCCACCCCTCCCTTTTTTTTTTCTCTTTCTCCTTTTTTTTGTTTTGTGTTTTAGACCCTATCCTGTTTTACAAATGACTTCAACAGGATCTATTTCACAACCTAATCAGGTATACATCCACGCCCGGACCATATGGGACACACTGTCCCTGTTTGCAAAACCTGTTGGGTTTAATACTTTACCTATAACACACCTATGTTAAGCATGATCCTGTTAACACTACTTTTTGTCTGTTCTATTTGACTTTTAATGAGAGTGATACATAAGAACATCATTGGATTTACTTCTCAACCTAATCAGGTTCACATCGGTACTTGAGAGTTTTGGGAAGTGTTGTTCCCACATGCAAAACCTGATAGTTCTATTACCTTCCTATGATACAAATTTGTCAAACGTGATCCTGTTCATGCATATACTTGTATGTTTTTTATGTCTTGACTTTGAGATGGAAACTTCAATAAAACTTTATTATTTAAAAAAAGGGCTACAAAATAAATAAAAGAGATAGAAGGCCTGAGTTATGAAGACCACCTTCAGCAATTAAACATATTCACCTTAAAAAAGAGGCGATTAGGGGGGGCGTGGCCGACTGGCGTACGAGATGGCGGCTTAAACCCGGAGCTCCGTGCACCTACAGGCCTGGGCTGACAGAGCGACGAGCGGGAGACATACCGGTTCCCAAAGCTAATAACGGAACCCAGACTCACCTCTGGTATGACCCACAAACGCAAGAGCGGCTCCAAACCCCGCAAGGTCACGGATTTCTTCCGGCGGCCCCAGCCGCGGGCCGCACAAGATGGCGGCGGCGAGGGGGCTTCTCCAGCGATGCCTTTCTCCACATCTCCGTCTCAGGGCTCTGAGAGGTCGGAGCAATCCTCACAATCATCACTGAGGGGTGGGAAGGAGAACACCCCGCGGCGCCCACCTCCGGCGATACAGAGGCCACCTGCATCTCAAGCCGCGCGGAGCCCTGCAAAATCGAGGCCCCGGCTTTCAGGCCTAGTGGAGGAGGTAAGCCCATCAATCACGCTGGACGACACAAGGGAACTATTTGCTCCCATTGAAAACTACCCCACAGCTGACCGACCCCTCTCTGATACTACCCTCAAGGACATGCTGGTGTCTCTTAGATGCTCGCTTAACGCTGATATGCAAGCTCTTGTGCACCAGTTCTCATCTGACCTTCAGGAGGTGGGGGAGAGGGTCACCCATATTGAAGAAAAGATGGGAGACTTCGCTGACACTTTTAATGAACTGGTGGATGCCCATAATGACAGGGAGGACGACATCACATGGCTGCAAACCAAAGTGGCGGACCTAGAAGGCAGGTCACGCCGCAACAACATAAAAATCAGAGGCATTCCTGAATCTGTCCGCCCTGATGACCTATCCTCATTTGTGCAAGAATTCATTAAGGTGATCCTGCCAGATGTCTCCACACCTGACCTAACTATTGACAGAATCCCCCGCCTACCCAAACCACCACACCTGGCAGAGGGGGTGCCCAGGGATATCTTGCTCCGTATCCACTTCTTCCATGTGCGGGAAAGGCTGCTAAAGGCGCTGAGACACCCTGCCGACCTCCCCGACACATACACGAAGATCCAAGTATTTCCTGACCTCTCCCAATTCACTCTCCAACTTAGAAGAAAATTGGTGCCGGTCACAAAGGCCCTAAGAGATAACAAGATTCTATACCGCTGGGGATTTCTGACCAAGCTCATGATAACTAAAGAAAATGAGCTCTACACGATCACCAATCTGGAACAGGGCCTAGCTCCATTGAACCAGTGGCAGATCCCCCGGGCGGAAGTGGATCGCCCACTGCCCCGTACCAAAATGGCCTCTGATTGGCAGGTGGTGTCACGCAAACAGGGGTCCTAGACCAAAGGACTGATATCCGCTATCTGAGCCGTTCTGATCTCAACTATGCCCACATGGCCTAGTGGGCCACTTTGGTGGTAACACCCCGGTGAATGTTCAGTTGTGACAACTGCTTCCCTGATCCGCTAGGGAATTGTTTTTTATCTGATTTGTTCCGTTTTGACATTTTTATGTTTGCTTTCTTCCAGTCTTTGCTTTCTTTTCTTTCTTTACCACACCATGGGAGGAGACACCCTACACCACGACGAGAGCGCCCAACCCGCTTCATGGATTTCGCCTGGAACCCCGTTTGCATAGAAGAGACCACCTCTCCACCACGGACTGCAGCCCTGGCGTGGCACTGTGAGTACTCTGGACACACCCATACAAGCTATCCCTGCCCTTTCCATGGCAGTCTAAATCCTATCCATTAATGCCAAAGGCCTGAACCATCCAGCTAAACGCCGCTCACTGTGGTTGGAAGCCATTAGGCACCAAGCGGATGTGGTGTGCGTTCAGGAGTCACACTTTTGCAGCTCGGCTCCACTTTTGTGCTCCCACAGGAGCTTCCCGACCATCATTGTGGCAAATGCCCCTTCCAAAACTAAGGGAGTCCTTGTAGCAATAAGAGACACGGTGTCCTACTCCCAACTTGAGGCGCACACTGACCCCATGGGCCGCTTCATCATTCTGGTTTGCTCCATCAACTCCAGGTTGTATACCATCGTCAACCTGTATGCTCCCAACTCCCACCAGACGCGCTTTGTTGATAGATTGCTTAAAAAATCTCGGAAGATCCAAAGGGGGGAACTGATTGTCTGTGGTGACTTTAACCTGACACCTGATAGAGCAATGGATTCCACTTTTTGGCCACGAAGGAAATTACCGTCCCTCCAGACCCACTATTAACAAGAACGGCCTGTTTGACGTCTGGAGATGCCAGCATGCCAGTGAACGGGACTTTACATTCTTCTCCCCTCCACACAACTCGTATTCCAGGCTAGACCTATTCCTGGTGAATCGATCACTGTTGCCTCGGATACAAAGAACTCTTATCCATAATATCACCTGGTCTGACCATGCCCAGGTTTCGATGGTGATATCATCTAGCAACCCGACCTTCAACTCATTTGTTTGGCGTAACAATGTTTTCCTTTTACAGCAGGCTGATACGGTGAAAGCCATTACTGCTAGCTTAAGTTAGTTCTTTGATCTTAATGCAACTTCGGTGAAGGACCCTTTTACGTTGTGGAACGCCCATAAGGCGTACATAAGAGGTCTACTGATCCAGCAAGGCTCTAGGTTCAAGAGGCAGAGGTCACGGGCTCTAGACCAGCTCATTTCTGAAATTAGCAAACTCGAAGCTGACAATAAACAGCAACCCTGTCCCAACCGCTCCTCAACTCTATCCCAACTTCGGCTAGACCTTAGGAAACTTCTCATGGAACAGCATTGTAGGCAAACCATGAACATTAGATCCAACTTTTACGTCAGTGGCAGTAAAGCCAGCAAACTTCTGGCGTCTCGCCTAAAAGCCAAACAGACCCGCACGAGAATTCCCTATCTGCTCCGATCCTCTGATAGCCACAAATTGTACAACCCTCAAGACATAGCTGAAGCGTTTAGTACCTATTATAAAACCCTCTACAACCTACAGGATGACGGTCAGACCCACCAGCCCACGACACCTGAAATAGAGGAGTCCCTAAGGCCACTTCAATTACCCTCCCTGACGCCCTCCCAATTAGACAAGCTCCAGGCTCCCTTCACACACGCAGAGCTGGCCCAAATCATAAAAACTATGCCCAACAATAAATCCCCAGGCCCGGACGGGTATTCTAATGAATACTACAAGCTGTTTACCTCGATCCTCAGTCCTTACCTCCTCCAGGTCTATGAAGCCGCGGCGACCTCTACCTCTTTCCCTGCCGAAATGTTAAGAGCCCTGATTGTCACAATCCCTAAGCCAGGGAAGACTCCGGACCAACCTCAAAATTTTAGGCCAATCTCCCTTCTAAATTTGGATGTTAAAATCTATGCCAAATTGATAGCTCACCGGCTCAATGACATAATGCCCACCCTCCTCCACCTAGATCAAAAGGGATTTACGTCAGGCCGTGAGGCCCCGGATGCTACTAGAAGGGTTATTGGCCTTCTGGCCCGGGTTGAGCGCTCTCAGACGCCTTCTCTGTTTCTAGCTTTGGATGCAGAGAAGGCGTTCGACAGGGTCAACTGGTCCTATCTCCGGGGCGTTCTCCTAAAGTTTGGGTTCGATAAGCGTATTTCTGCTATGATTATGGCATTATACTCGGGCCCCTCCGCACAGGTATTCACTTCGGGGGGGCTGTCCTTGCCATTCACCATCACTAATGGTACTAGACAGGGCTGCCCTCTATCCCCCCTGATCTTTAACCTGCTAATTGAGCCCCTGGCGGAGACCCTGATGGCCGATCGCGAGGTACAGGGAGTGAGTATCTGCCCTAAGCTCTATCCGCAGAAGATTAAGCTATTCTCAGACGACGTTCTCCTAACCCTTACGGCTCCGGAGTCTTCCCTGCAGAGGGCGATGCAGATACCGTCTGCCTTTAGTAGAGTGTCATACTACAAACTTAATGTTGGCAAATGTAACGCTATGGGTATTAATCTGGGTCTTCCTTCTCGCAGTGCACTACTGGCTGACTACCCCTTTACGTGGACGTCCAGTAGCATCCCCTATTTGGGGACCAACATATCGGATACGATGAACCGACTCTTGCAACTTTGCTCCATTCTTGGAACGGTTCCCGTCCGAGCTCCAAGCGCTGGGTAGAGAATTAATGTCCTGGACGGCTAGACTCTTTTGTACCTATTCAGAACTTTGGTTATTCCCATACCCACTGGCTACTTTAAATCTTTGCAGACTACCCTCTCCAAATTTATTTGGTGTGACAAAAAACCCAGGTGCTCCCGCACTTCCCTTCTTAAACACCCTAGAAAGGGAGGCACCGGATACCCAGATCTGAGGGATTATCACCTAGCAGCTACATTGGCGCAGCTTCGAGCCTGGATAACCCCTATGGGGGACAAACTTTGGCCAGTTCTGGAGAGTGAAGGGGCTCAGAGAATATCCTTACACTCCCTAGCCTTTCTCAACTCGTACACTACCACCTCACTAGCCCAATACTCCCCACCCATCCAGGCTACCATACAGGCCTGGCGAGTAGTTATGCATTCCAGACCCTCACTCGATCGGCTAGTTAAGCCCCCAATCCCTATATCGGCTCTAGCCATCTTTATCCCGGACTTTCCATGCGAACAGTGGGCTGGGAAGGGCATAGACAAGGTTCAAGACCTGTTATCAAACTCCCATATACAACCTTTCCCGCACCTTCTCTCGAAATACGGGCTGACGGAGCG
>NW_017308269.1:167847-176658 GCF_000935625.1 Nanorana parkeri | reverse complement strand
AAAAAACCCAGGTGCTCCCGCACTTCCCTTCTTAAACACCCTAGAAAGGGAGGCACCGGATACCCAGATCTGAGGGATTATCACCTAGCAGCTACTCTGGCGCAGCTTCGAGCCTGGATAACCCCTATGGGGGATAAACTGTGGCCAGTTCTGGAGAGTGCAGGGGCTCAGAGAATATCCTTACACTCCCTGGCCTTTCTCGACTCGTACACTAACACCTCACTAGCCCAATACTCCCCACCCATCCAGGCCACCATACAGGCCTGGCGAACAGTTATGCATTCCAGACCCACACCCAATCGCCTAGTTAAGCCCCCAATCCCTATATCGGCTCTAGCCATCTTTATCCCGGACTTTCCGTGTGAACAGTGGGCTGGGAAGGGCATAGACAAGGTTCAAGACCTGTTATTAAACTCCCATATACAGCCTTTCCCGAACCTTCTCTAGAAATACAGGCTGACGGAGCGAGACCGATATAGATATCTACAAATCTCACACGCCTTGCCCTCGCTTTTGTCAGCTTGGCCCCAGGTGCCAGCTCGGATATGGGAATACCTCCAGCCAACTCAGCATTGTGCTGGAGGGAGTGCGGGCAGGTTGGTACCCTTCTCCATATACAATGGAGCTGTAGATCTCTGACGAGCTACTGGAAAGGCATTTTTCGCTGGATTTCGGCGATTACTGGTTGCTTCACTGCACCCAACCCAGCGCTTGGACTTCTACTTATAGGAATTGACTGTTTCCCGGTTCACTTCCGGGCTCTGGTGGTTCACGTATTGCTGGCAGCTCAGCTCACAATAGTGAGACATTGGAGAAGCCTAGAAAGTGTATCGATGCAGGAAACCCGACAGACTTTGAGCCTGCACTATGAGCTAGAGAGGTTACACGCAATTAAAAGTGGTACTTTGCCCGCATTCCGCAAAAAGTGGAAATGGTGGCAACCCCAGACATAATGTGAGGTGAGCCCTCCCAGTACCACCCCGTATTGGCTCTGTCTCCTTTTATGTGCTTTCTTCTATCCCTCCCCTATCTCCTCCGATGCATACCTTTTCACTTTCTCTCTATCTTTACTCCTCCCCTTGTCTTTCTCTCACGAGCTAACCTTGTCTGATACAAAACGAAATGCTATTATGATGTAGCTTATGGTATATATGCTTGTGACTCCCTCTGTTTACAAAGTTCAGTATGATTGATCATGCTTGTATTGTTCTGTTGTGGCACGTTAAGTGCTTGTTTCTCTAAACTGTTCTACAAAATAAAAATAAAAATCTATTTTGGAAAAAAGAGGCGATTGAGAGGAGACATTATTGCAATCTTCAAAAATCATCAATGGGGACCACAAAATTCAGAACAAACTGTTTTATCCAAAAACTGTATTGAGAACATGGGGCACACCACAGGAGGTTGGAGGAAAGGGGGTTCAACCTTAGAATTCGTACTGTTTTTTTTTTTTACTGAGAGTAGCGAAGTGTGGAATTCCCTTTCACAGGTGGTGGTTTCCGCTGAGAGCATTGATAAATTCAAGAAACTTCTTAATGAGTTTCTTATTTCATATACAAAAATAAGGGCAGTGTTAGAGCCATATACAGGTGAAACTCGAATAATTAGAATATCATGCAAAGTTCATTTATTTCACTAATGCAACTTAAAAGGTGCAACTAATATATGAGATAGACTCATTACATGCAAAGCAAGATAGTTCAAGCTGTGATTTGTCATAATTGTGATGATTATGGCTTACAGCTCATGAAAAACCCAAGAACCCCAAATCCACAATCTCAAAAAAGTAGAATATTACATGCAATCAATAAAACAAGGATTGTACATAGAACAATATTGGACCTCTGAAAAGTACAAGCATGCATATGTACTCAGTACTTGGTTTGGGCCCCTTTTGCAGCAATGACTGCAATTACTTTTGCACGATATTCTAATTATTCGAGTTTCACCTGTAAATACAGACGCACAATCACATACACTCAACAGACATAGGTTGAACTGGGTGGACCCTTGTCTTCAACCTTACCTACTATGTTACTATGTCAATCATGTTATCCAGCAATGTAGATCCAACGTCAATCATGATGAACGCTGGACTTGACGACGCATGTAGCTACACTGACTCTCCCGCTGATACTGATACTCCCATCACATATGACAGCTCTCAGGCCAGCATCTGAATCTCTATAAATTGTCTCGATATCCTGGGTGATGTCATTGACCAAATATGACCAGGACCAGGATACCCAGCTTGCGGACAATGAGGTCGTCAATGAATACACGAGCAACTAGTTAACTGTAATGTATGCAATATGATAGCAATGCTGCATACATTTTATCTTTGTATGATGAACATATCTTCTGCCATTCTTTCTTGCTCTGTGTGGAGACTCATAGAGTGAAGACGTTATGATAGTTTACCTCTTGCTAAAACTCTGTAGGGGAAATTGATCAAAACTGTAGCAGATAGAATCTGGGGCAGTTGCCCATAGCAACCAATCAGCTTCTGTCTTTCATTTTCAAAGCTTAACTGAACAAACTGGAAAGAGAAGCTCATTGGTTACTATGGGCAACTGCTCCAGATTCTGTCTGCTCCAGTTTTGCTGCATTTCCCTTTGTGAGTTTATTGTCTTGCTACTAAATAGCATCTTCGTGCTGAATGTTTTTATGGGTTTTTTTCTGTATGTTTTTTGTATATATTCTGTTATGTTGTAAAAACAATAAAAAATACCTATGTTGTAATTATAAAAATACTTCCCCTTAATGATATTGATTTTTAGTATCACAGCAAACAAAATAAGTAAATGGACACATAGTTCTGAGATACAAATAGGCACATTTATGTGTACATTCACTAGGAAAAAAAGCTTTTATGAAGGGGCTAAAGCTAGTGACCCTCAGCTATCGCAGCAAAAATTAGATTTATAGTATATTACAACATACATTATTTTTATTATTTGAGGTCAAATGAATCAAGAGTGTGTCAAAGAACTTCATGATGCCATCATTTATACCAAAGTATCAGCAATACATCTTCTAAGGCTATGTGAATCAGAATTTTTTAATAAATGGAGGAAAGACAATCAGGCCTCAGGTATGGAATAATAATGTAAGGCAATTAAATGGGAGCATAATCAGCATTATACTATGATATTGTAAGAAAGAGAAAGATGTGAATATAGATAATTTATCTTCAAGATTGAAAAATCCATCCTCTGGAGCTCATTCTGGGAGCCAGAACAATGAATCCTATAGAATGATAATACCTTTTTTTGTAGTCAGAAGAAAGCCTCAATTTCCAAGACTATCACTCTTTTCATCTGTATAAAAAGAACTAATTGTAAAATAATAGAAGCTATTGAAAAGGAAATATCTATATTTATGAAATGTTTTAATTTCTTCTTTGCATGATGAAAAAATTGAATCAGATGCATTTTGCTAACTTTATACAGCAATTGCACATGTGAAATTAAAGTTCTTAATATTGTTTATTTAATGTACATGACACAAATGGAACCTGCACTTATTAACTGCTTTTCCTCTAACAAGGCTACGATAGGTCTTCTTTTAGGTAATGAGTCATTTTACCAAGCAATTAGATAATGGTGCTAATTAGTTAATTACATAGGCAGACATTTAAACAATGCTCATTTCCTCACATTTTTATAATTTGCACTCGTAATCCATTTTGATATTTTAGTTCATATTATGTATTAATAAGCCATTTCAAATAAAAAAATTTGAGTCTAAGAATTTAAAGTTTTTTGTGCATTTGTTAGCATTAACAAACAAGTAAATATTATTTTTACTATTATAAAAGTATTTGACTTCATGGTTAAAGTATATCTATAGCTAAAAAGTGTTTTCTTAAGGTGTTATTCACAGATGAGCCAAAGGATCCAGCCGTAGCTTCGGCTGACCCTTCGGCTCTTTTCGGCCGCTGGAGCCCAACTGAAGGGCTGCTGTACGGGCTACTCACTATAGCCCATGCAGCATCAGAAGGCGGCCGAGCAGCTTGACTGAGCCGAAGTGACCCCCAAAGTGGGGCGACCGGCCAGCCAAAGGCCGGCCTTTCACCCTGCAAATAACAGCTGGGCAGAGCCAGCCATAATTTCACAATGGGTTCCACCCAGTTGTAATGACAGATCAGCGTCCCCAACTGATTTGTCATTAAACAATAACACATGGGCAGAACCGGCCGTGACATTATGGCCAGCTCCGCCCAGTTGTTATTCAATGGCCAGGACCTGCTAGAAGACTCTTTTTTTAATCTTGATTTTTTATATTTAATATTTAAATTTTAAATATTGCTTCAACTTTTTTTTTACTTTTTTCACTATTTCCTATTATGCTCGGTACCACAGAGGCACCAAGCAGAATAGCCACTATTCACTCACTGCCTATGTGAATAGGGGTGAACAGCAGCGAGTGAGTTGCTGGAGCTTCAGCTCAGCTGACCCAGATGTTGGATTGGCTGAGTTGAAGTCCTTCTGCACTTGGACTCAGCCGATCAAGCAGAGTCCTTCTAGGGATCGGCCCGTTTAAATCTGAATGAGGTCTTAAGATTACTAATCATATTTATTTTTTACACTTATTCAAACAGAAGTCCAGTCCGATGTGATCAAAATGCTGCAAGCACTTTTTTGATCGCACCGGACCGCAGGCATAATGTGCCTTGTGATCCCGTGCGGCCGATTACACTGCGGTCAGAGGGCGTAGCTACGGTGCCATTCACTCCAATGGCCCGCCACGCCCCCTTCTGCTCCACCAAAAAGTGAGCCGGTTGCAATGCGAGGCCGTGCGTTCTGCCATTGCCGTTGCTTTGGCTGACCTTAAGTCCTCCTTCACACTAGATGCAGTATCTAGTGTGAAGGAGGACTTAAGGTCAGCCAAAGCAAAACAGAAAATATTTTATTTTAAACGGCCCAGAAAATGGGAAAAATGCATCAAAACACACTGCACGGCATGTGCAGAAACTCATGCAGATCTGCTCTGGATTTAGTGTGAACAAGCCCTCAAAGAAAAAAAAGGTGAGTAAACTGTATTTTTTTCCACAGTGGATTTTTCCACAGGGTTTTCATGCATACTATCTGAATCCTTGAGAACTGTAACATAGATAAGAGGGTAAAAAATAGCCTGCAACAGTCTCTATGCACATATACTGTTAGTTGTCATAAGAAGAAAAATAACGTGTTGCTTGAAATCTAATCCTAAGTATAGTGTATTTTCAGTGAGTTTGTAATGGAAGTGGTTAAGTAGGCATTTTGTCATAATCATATCTCAATAGATCAATTGTAATATATATGCTAATTTGCTCTCTGCTCTTTTTTGCACTCCTTACTCAAAACCTTACTCAGAACCCCCCCCAGATCCGAAGTACGCAGTAGAAATAGGAACCAAGTTGGCGCCTCCTCTTCAGACAACGCACCCAAGACGAAAGATATAAACATCTATAAACATCTTGGCAGGAAGTTATGCATAAATGGATGTAACCAATGATAAGCTAGAATATATAAACTAAAATACTTTTCTGCAATGCTACGCTCAAATATACACGTTCACCTGTTAAATAAAACCATGAAAAGCAGAACAATAAAAAGGAGAAGTGTTTTAACACTGACTGAAGTTGGCGTGATTTCATTTTGTCTCCGAGGGTATACTCTGTATAATCAGGCCAGGCGGCAGATACAAGTACGGAATCTTTGATCCAATCTAAATTTGTGAGCAGGTCCAAAACAAGTTTATATTTTAAATTAATGTTATTGTAGTATTTACCACAAACAAATTACATTGTGTATGGCATTGGGCTTTAAAGCCCAATTCCATCTGCTCCTTGTACATATATTATTACAAATTGTGCACAGAGGCAAAAAATAACATATTTTTTTTTTAAACAAAATAACTGAAAAAACTATACATTTTGCTTCTGCTGCTCTAAGTATTTCAGCTTAATATATCATGATCTTTATTCTGCTGTCATCATTGCAATATGTGGATTGATGTGCATATGGAGCAACGAAAATACTGTAATTGTAAGTTAGAAGAACATTAGTATCGCTACCCATTGTTCCTGTTGTGAAAGGTGTCATAACAACATGTTGCATGTTACTCAAAACACAAATAAACAAAGAACAAGAAAAAGTTGTCTGATCAATTTCTGCAAGTTTTCCATTACGAGCTGCTTTTGTCAAACTGATACTGACAGCCTTTTTTAGTCAGCAGCATTGTTCTCAACTTTAGTATACAGTCTTTGATATTCTGAGTTCTGGATAGGTCATATCTGATTAACCAAAATTTAATTAAACCCCAGGGGTGTTTTTAAACATTTCATAAAATAATTTTATTTTGCTTGGTACTGTTAATTACTTGTTTTGCATTTTAATTTTAACAGGGTAAACAAGCACAATGTTGAGTTGTTTTAGCATCTGAAACTATTTTAAAGAAATATGCTTCTAATTATATATCTATTACTGTAAATGTTTATTTACATAGTTGGCTAGCATTTTAAAAAATAGGGTTTTGAATTGTCTTTATATTTTATATGACCTTAAGTGTTTAAAGTTGTGATGTCATATTAGGCTTCATTCACACTTGCTACTAGTGTTTTTGTGCTCTATGTGCAGATAAAAATCTGTCAGGCTAGATGCTTTGCTTATGCCTCTCGATGTTTTAAATGACGTGTATTTATGTTTGTTTATGTGTGTTTAAATGCATATGTGTTTAGATACACCCAGTACCAAATCCTAGCATCAATTTTCAGTTATATGTATTTACATGCATTTTGATACATTAGGAAATAAAAAACTATTCCTGGGCGCACCTGACTTGTACTTTTTAAAACACACCTAAACTGACTGCAGATAAAAGCTTCTAAATGCAGGGTGTGAATATATCTATTGGAAATCATTAGATGCACATGTATGCATTTAGAAAACCATTTTAAATGCATATAAATGCTACTAAGTGCACATAGTGTAAGAGTAGCCTAAAGTCAACAATAACAGTTTTGAGTACAGTTAATTTACTTTCTATATTTTAGACTAATGTTTATATCATATATATAAATATTTTCAGGCATCTTGCCTTTCATATACACCTCAGACTAAAACATGTGGAGGGAAGGAAGAAGGGAAGGAAGAAGGGAAGAATCATTGCTCATGTTCATTCACTTGTGTTTAAAGCATAACTAAATCAGCATTTGCGGTGGGTGTTCTTGCCATAATGAGCAAATATACTGTGCATACTTGTACATTATGGTAAACTTACCTCTGTATTTTCACTCCTTCTTCACTGACAATTAAGTGCTATCCTTTAGAGATGTGCGATTTGTTTCGTTCCGAATTGAAATAAATATGGGGTCCCCCCTAACATTCCTACCAGACCCTTGATCTGATCACTGGCCCGGCAGGGCAGGTAAGGGGGGGGGCGATCAATTGCCCCCCCTCCCTGCTCCTTACCATGCCACATGCCCTCGGGGACAAGGGCCTTTTCCCCACAACCCTGACCCGGTGGTTGTGGGGGTCTGCGGGCAAGGGGGCTTATTTAGGGGCACCCAGACGCCGCCCTCCTTGTGAATGGGTAAAGGGTACTTGTACCCCTACCCATTCACTTAAGGGTTAAATCAAATAGTAAATAGTCCAGACTTTTGATAAAATCCCTTAACCCCTTCATGTTAGTTTTCAGTTTCTGTTCATAAATCACTGACACGCTTTTTATATTTTTGCTGTGTGATTCTTCCACATCAGTAATATACTTTCTTACTAAATGCACCCACACATATTATATATTGTTTTTTTAGAGAACAGATAGGGCTATATAATTATATCAAACATGTGTACCTAACGCCTCACTTAGTTTGAATAAAATATAAAAAAACGAGGAAAAAAACTAGAAGAAAACACTTTTTTCACAAGTTTTCATTATTATTATTTTGTTTTAGAAATGTTTTATAATAATTATAGTATACAAAATATATTTATATATAATTTTTATTTTCCTATTTTTTTTTACACTTTATTTAAAGTAAAAAACGTTTTTTGTCAGTTTATATCAAGCAGTCACTATGAATGCTTGATAAATTAACTTTTTTAATTTTTGACTGTTAGGCTGCTCCAAACTTAGAAACAGCTAATAATAACCTTAGAGACTGATCCTGACAGCATGCCAGATTCAGATCTCACTAAAGGTCTTTGATCATGCCTAGACAATCAGAAGTGATACATTCCAGGCACAGAGATACCTAGTATCTCTGTGCCTGAAATGTATCATAAACTTCGGGCTATCAAGCTGTCGAAACGAATAGCAGAGAGGTCACTCACTCTGCTACCTCTCTGCTAGTTTCAGCTGTCAAATACGGGTTTGCTTTTTAGCGATCCCGTATTTGCATGTAACGGCTTCATTCTTTCATTAAAGAAAGAAGCTTTTACAAAAGCTTAAATATTTCATAAATGAATGTCTCAATACTCATGAGAATCAGTGGTTACCGGCATAAAAGAGGCTTAAATAACTTGTCATGTATAGTGTACGTGACCAGTCATATAGGCACTTTGTGGCGGGACGTACAGCGTACGTCTCCCATCACGATGGGGTTAATTGAAAAAAGAAAAAAAAAGAGCCAATTTTTGACTATTCTTTTAATAATTAAGAAAATGGCTCATCGCTGTAATCCAGCATCAATCATGATGCACGATGCCTGCCGACCCACCGCAATAAAAGAGTCCCGCCGCACGACGACTGTCTGAACCCAGCGAAAAATTGCCGCAAAATGACATTCAGCCCGAAAATAAACATATGGGCGGAGCGAGCCGTGAC
>NW_017308269.1:160680-167735 GCF_000935625.1 Nanorana parkeri | reverse complement strand
AAAAAAACAGGGGGGGGGCGGAGCCGTGACATCACGGCTCGCTCCGCCCATTTGACATTCTCAGCCGTCAAATGCTACATAGCATTCAGGAACTCCCGACGAGGTGTCATATGGAAAGCATTATGACACCTCGGCTCACAGACACGAATAACATTCGGAAACTCAATTAGCTCAGTGTGCAACCAACATCTTCTCAGGTGTGAGTGTGAGTCAGCAATGATAATTTAAGCTAAACATTTAAAAATGTTATATTCTTGCGTCTGTTGACTGAGTGTTTGCTCTACATTTTCTTCTCTGAATACCTGTAACAGAGGAGTACTAGGAAATCTATCTATATGTTTAAATCAGTTGCTTGACTTACATAGTTACATAGTATTTGGGGTTGAATAAAGACATACGTCCATCAAGACCAACCCATATAGGTCACGCATCATCTCATTCTTAGGTATACTGGTATCCCTGGATATTACAGTCCCTCAAGAAATTGTCCAAACGTTTCTTAAACAAATCTACACTCTTGGCTGAAATCACTGCGGATGGCAGTGAGTTCCAGACCTTAACCGCTTTTACTGTAAAGAACCCTCTTCGCCCATTGTGCTGGAATTTTTTCCCCCCCCCCCCCCCCAAAAAAAAAACATTTAATATATTGCTGCTCACCAGTCCTTAGATGTGGTGGCTACATTTATTTTCTTTTTTTTATGGCTAAGAACATTTTTAGCAAGTACAGAAAAATGCCTGTTGATCTTGCCAGAAATGCAGTGTCATTTTAACTTTCTGTGAGCCAAAAAGAAAGCGCAACATTTTTTATCTTTACGTTATTTCATCACTCCACCATGTAATGAAAATGAACAAGGGCAAACATATTTGAAGTCCAACCTGTGCTACAACCTTGTTTCTTTCCATAGATACAAGGGAGAAATTAAGCCTCCCAGGGATTAGTATTCTCAGGATTAAAAGATGAAAATAAAGGGAAAAAACCCTGGGAAAAAAAATGTATGCAGCCACTACATCTAAGGATTTGTAAATTGCATAATATTGAATTTTTATTATCAGTTTAAATATAAACTTTTTAGGCAATTTGATATCTCTAGTGTACACAAAAAACTGAAGAGACAGATTGAGCCTATTATTGTGTATGTTGGCTCTTTACCTGCAGATTTAGCTTAATTGTTAACTAGACATGTAAATTTAATTTCTTTACAAATGGATAAGTGTACAGTTTTTATTAAATTCGGACATTCCGATTTCCGAATTTGAACACGTCTGAATGCGAACGAATCTCAATGTTATTTAACGAACATGATTTTCATTCAAAACAAAACTAAAATGGAGATGTGACTGTTCTCTGGCCAAACAGATCATTTTCTTTTCAGCTGTTGGGGGTTGCATTACAGACACAGGCATGGTGGAATGAACATTTGGACTGATATGAAATCTGAATAATGAACCGAATTGTATTTCAGATCCGAATTCCAAAAAACAAAGGAATTAAAAATCGGAATTGATACAAAATGAAACACATTTTTGGCATGGTTACATGTCTGTTGTTAACTGCTGGATAAAAAAAGCATAAGGCCTTGGAAACATCTGTTCACTTATCTGCCATGTCCTGGAAAGCAGGTCTTCCATGTGTGAGCATGGGTAGCTTGCCAGCCTGTAATTTGCAAGTGTTGGCTGCTGTTCTTACATTATTGACTAATGTATTGGTATATTTTTGAGAATCAACTTTCCTTGTATCCTGTGTCTTTTCCACCTACCTATTAATACAAACATTTTTTTAGTTTTTTATGGCAGGTCTAAATCTGCCTGTCAATTCTGTTAAAAAGAGCCTGTACCAAATAACCACCCAACCTGGCAAAATAAAAAATTGTGATTTAGTAACACAGGTGTAGGAGGTTGATGATGAGGTTTCAATCCTTCTGAGGGAAACTCTCACCTGGATTCTGGAAGCCAAGAAAGCAATTTCAAGTCTCTGACAGCCACAGGCATGACTTTTTAGTAGCAGAAGTATGAGGGTATGTGCCAAGGTTGCTTACCCCTGATATAGTGGTCATTTTTTGATAATTTTACACATTTATATTTATGTTCATTCTAGTAAAATAGTTTTTATCTCACGCAGCTGCTTCACATATTGAAGTCTTCAGCTCAATTACTGCTCCAGTTACACACTCTTGGGAAGGGTTTTAGTGTGTTTTAGTAGTGACACTACAGGAATATAATTAGACATAAATTTGCTCTAATTAAAAAACTGTATTCCTGCTTCCATGATTAAGTTTGCAATTGTGGAGAATATCTGTATAAATTAATAAAAGGGATGAATTTACAAGGAAAAAGGTAGATAGTTATTCGCATATTCAGTAGCACCAACATCTCTTGTACCATAACAAAGCAGCTACTCAGATCAATTTATACCTAGCGAAAGTAAGGTGCACATAAGCAGGCTCATTCAATAAGCAACATAATACAGAAATCACCCCACCACACTTGCTGGTCAGCAAAAAAAACTGTGTGGCTTTTACATATATTAACATATATTTAAAGCAGGTTAGTCTCTGCTTTTTTGTTGACTAGCCAGTAAGTGTGCTGGAATTCTTTTTGTGCTGCAACATCGCTTATTATCATGAAAAATCTCAGGGGCATTGCTAGGATTGTGAAAGACCTGGGGCACCCTGAATGAAGCAATGATGGGTGGTGTCACATTGTGCTAACAGTTGGATAACATTAAAGTGCAATGGATAAATAGACCCTAAACCTACTTGCTCATATGCCAAAGCCTTTGTACTCACAAAATGTGAAGTATGACATGTATAATACAGCATAAATAATCCAGGTGTCAAGAGTATGATATCTACATCATTCTGGGGTCATAAGTGAATAATGTACTGTACATCATGCAGGGGTCAGGAATATTAAGGAAACAAAGTGAAGGGGTCAATAGTATATAATGCGATATGACACATCAGGGCTAAGGAGGAGCCTAGGAGTTCCCTTGGCAATGCACTGTCACTTTAATCTGAGCTCTAAGGGGGAGCAGGGAACTTTTCTGCTTGTGTATGGTAATCCCTGCATAGCGACAGGTTACATAATCCATGGCTGTGCAGGACAGTGCAGAGCATCACTCCCCTGAGAGACTGAAGGGGAAACCTGGGGAACATGCCCCCAGTGCATGGTGCTAGTGACACCGATTAAAAATCTCACTGCTTATCTCTAAGTTGAAAAAAATCTCACTGCTTGAAGAACAGAAATGTTCAGGTATTCTTATGAACAACTTTTTTTAAACATAAAAAACAGTATAACATTTGCAGTGTGTAAATGGTCCCCTACAATATATGAAACTAGTATGCCCTACATAGAGATCAAACATAACCACAATTAAGTGCACACTAAGGAGGCAGTTTGGGTTTTCCACTGCCCAGGATTCACCTAGAATACTCCTTGCCCCTGGCCAGCTGTCAGAGTTACAAGAGCCAATAACTGAATGGAATAGATAACCTAGCCCAGGGGTAGCAAACCTCCGGCCCTCCAGCTGTGGTGGAACTACAAATCCCATGAGGCATTGAAAGATTCTCACAGACATGACTCCCAAAGAGAGATGCATCATGGGATTGGCAGTTTCACCACAGCTGGAGGGCCAGAGGTTTGCTACCCCTGACCTAGCTCCTTTGTATAAATCGGTGGGCTTGAAGCAGCCATTCCGTCAGGTCAGCATGGGAGAGCTGCCAATTTTGTGTAGGGAGATCTACTGTTTTTATACTTTAGTACATGTTCACTATGCCATTGCCCAGCTTCCCAGGCTTCCCGTGTTTGGAAATAGCTTGCTTATTATCTATACTAGTGGTCAGAATTGAATAACAAAGTTCACCCCCCCCCCCTCAAAAGTTTAAAAATGTGTGCAGCAAAGTTTTCAAACTTTCAAGCAAGATTCTCCCACTCGTCCCGGTTGCACAAATACACAAGATCATTTCCAAATGTTCCATTAAATGTAAACTATGGGGCATATTTATAAAGCACTTGAAGTGATATTCACCACACATTCATTGCAGATTAATCAGTCATTGTCATTAAAAACACATGCACAAGAAAGATTCATCTGCAGTGAATTTTGGTAATATTATTATTATGTCACATTCACTAATTCATTATCATATTCAGGACTGCCAAATGCACGTCCTGGTCCTGAAGTGGCTTATACCAAGATCATGGCATACAGTAGCAGCCATGGTCTTGGTACCGTTTTCTTCAGCAGGCGATTCTTGTTTTCCACAAGTGATTTGTGCACCTGTACAGTGATCACTTGTAACAGCCTGCAATAGTGCTGTTCCCGCATCCCCGCCATTTTTTTGGGGGGTCCCCTGCTCTACTGGGGACCCAGGACCACAGCAATTAGCATCAGGATGGAGAGTTGGAACAGACCGGGGAACGCCCGTTCCCCTATCTGCTCTGTGAGCAGTGACTCTGCAAGTGCTGTGAGCACACAACTGTCAGAAGCCGGCTGAAATACAGATTACACAGGAGATCAGATGCTATGCTATCTAAAAGACCCCAGATACCTCCATAAAGAGAACATTTTACCTCCAAATGCTGTCACATTGCTTTTTATACCATTTGTGTGATAGCAATAAAGTTTAATAAAAAAAAACCAAAAGGGATAAATAAGTACAAAAATAATAAAAAAAAAATAAAAAAACAATCCCGCTGCCCCCACCATCTACATGCAAATAAAAACACTTGCATATGGCATTCATATGTACATAAACAATGATTGCACCACACATGTTAGGTATTGCCATGAACGTCAGAATGAGAGCAATCATTCTAGGTCCATAATTTGCTGTTAACTCTGAACTGATGAGCAGTAAAGGCTGTTAAAGCATGCCCTATGGGCAATTTTGAGTACCATAATTTATTGCTATAGCATAAAAAAATTCAACCAGCATTTTTTCTTTATTTTACAGGGCCTCTGCTTCCAGGAAATATATAATTGTGTAGGGGTACAAAGCTGTTTTCTAGCTAAACATTCAGATTTTATCATGTGTGTGCAAAAGCAAGCAGTCAATATGCCTCTAAGGGGTCTATTCCTATAGCAGCTGAAGGATCTAACCGTAGCTTCTGCCGCTCCTTCGGCTAACTTCGGCCCCAGGACCCCTTTGGCTCAGTAGAACCAAAGGGCTGATGTACAGGCTATTCACTATAGCCTGTACAGCTCCCGAAGTCATCAGGGCGGCTCAGCCAAGCCAAAGGCATATGCTTTCGGCTCGACTGAGCCGAGATGAAAGCCGAAGCTGGCCGAGCGACCGGCCATTGGCCCGGCCGACAGCCTGCTTCTGACAGCTGGGGGGAGCCAGCCGTGATCTTACGGCTGGCTCCGGCCACTTGCAGAGAGATCAGCGTCCCTGGTTACCAGCTAACCTGGGACACTGATCTCCAGACAGCCTAACTCTCCTGGGCGCTCCGGGAGTCTCCCGCTCCCGGCCGCCAAGGAGAGAAACACTGCTTTTTCTTGGGTTTTTTTTTATTCTGACACGGAGCCGTGTCAGAATAAAAAAAAGTAAAAATCAACATAGGAATGCATTGCTAGATTCCTATTGGCTATTTCAATTTGCAATAGCCAATAGCAAACTAGCTATTGCACCCACCCTCTGCTGCAGTTCTCCATCAGGTCCCCACTAGTGATTGACAGCAGCAGAGGGTGTGTACAATAGCTAGTTTGCTATTGGCTATTACAAATTGAAACAGCCAATAGGAATATAGCAATGCATTCCTATGACCAAATCTTTTTTTTTCTTCTTTTTTTTGACGGCAGCAGAACCGCCGGCCAATAGAAAACTTTTGGGCTGAGCTAGCTGTCATTGCTAGCTCCACACAATAATTTTCTATTTTTTAAACTATTTTTCTGTTCTGCTCGGTTCCACAGAGGGAGTGAGCAGAACAGCCGAGCTGAATGCCGCTCAGCGGCATTCGGCTATTCACTCACTGCTGTTCTGCATCTATAAGAATAGACCGAACCGCAGCGAGTAGCCTGCTGGAGGTTCGGCTTAGCCGAACCAGATTTTGGATCGGCTGAGTCGAACTTCTTCTGCACTTCGGGTCGGCCGAACATGCTTAGCATGTTCGGTCGACCCGAAGCCATACGAAGCCACTCGATGTACGGCTGATTTTAGCCGATATACGGCTAAAGTCAGCCGTACCAGCCTGAAGTGAATAGCCGAACAGCGTTCGGCTCACTTCGCTTCAGGTCGGTCATTCACTCGGCTGCCTAAGTGTGAAATAGGAATGAGCTTTGGGTTGAACATTGGCTCAACCAAAACCTTTTCTTTTCACAGCTTGAAAAATAGATGAAACAACTGGACATATTTGTCCAGTTCGCCTGTCTAAGCCACCAGCTGATGCTTGTAAATAGACATCAGACAGAAGTCTGCTGTTTTGTGGAAGTAGCACTACAGATGCAACATTATAGTTCCCTGGCTGCCTGGTGTTTGTAAATAGGGGTAAGTTCAAAGTTGGGTCTTAACACAGGTTCGGACTGAACTTTACTTGTTTGGGCATTCATCCAAATGCTGAATGTTTACTATGCTCAGTGGGAGCCAAACATCATAATAGCAGTATTACTACTGCTTGTAAGAAACGTCCTGCACATGCCCAAAGTACCGTGTGCTTCTTTGCACATATCCGGAAACCCATTCTCAGTGTCAAAACAGACTTGCGCAATGCAAGCACACGCATACACATCAAAGATTGCGCTTGGTTTCCAGCACAGAGAGGAAGTGACCTCTATAGAACCATATTTAAATGGACCTGCTGCACATTTCCATTGCTGATTGATCCTCAGCTATTCCTGTATTCTGTAGTTTGTGTGATCCTGTTGTTTTCTGTTCCTGACACCAGCTTTGACCTCTGTTCGTTCCTGACCTCGCTTCCAGCTTCCGTATTGGCACTGCTTCTTCTGATCTGCTTGACCCCAGCTTTTGACCCCACCTGATGATGCAATATTACACTTTAATTTATTACAGTACCTTATTGTTTGCAAGTTAGTTACAGTATGCACCTTATTGATA
>NW_017308269.1:141074-160650 GCF_000935625.1 Nanorana parkeri | reverse complement strand
CACCACAGGAAATAATAGGAAAATGCATGTAATATTTATAAAGCAGTACACAAAAACATGTTTTTAGATATAAAAAGAAATTTGCAACACTTAAGAATATTAAAGTAGAAATTGCAGAGATCGAAATGCACCTGTGTATTAATGCAAGTTATGCTAGGGAAAAGACAAGTTGTTTTTGTATCTGTATAGATTTTTGGGTAACTTTGTGAACAATTATATTTTTTGGATTGGCAAAAAAATAAATAAAATCAATACAAAATAATAATTAAAAACATAATTTTTTTTGTATTTGTTTTGTTTTATTCTGTATTTTTAAGTTTGAAAACTGTATTTACTTTCATTATTCCTTTTGAAAAATGCTGGGAGGCATGATCACATACCATCCTGCTAATTCTAAATAATGCAAAATATGTTTACATTCAACAAAAATGAAAATTCTGTTTTAAGTAAATTGTTCAATAAGTTTCTTGTTCTTGTTATTATTTTTAAAGAGGAACTTTAAAATAATAACCAGGTGGTATAGATGCCCGGTGACAGTACATAAAATAAACCCCCAAGTATCTAAGATGTGTTGGAGATGCGGGACAGATGAGGGCACAATGTTGCATATATGGTGGACTTGCCAGGGAATTAAGCCCTACTGGAGAACTATTTTTGAACTAGTGGGTAGAGTTATGGGACCAAAACTACCCGAAACCCCAGAAGTGGCATTACTATCAATGCTTCCGGGCCCGGTAAAAAGTATCAAGAGGGGACTGGCATGCCCCTTATTGGAAGCAGCAAGGGCGATAATCCCAAGACATTGGAGACAACCAAATACTCCTGAGGTTCGGGACTGGGTATTGGAGGTAAATCATGTTATGCGAATGGAAGAACTGACAGCTCGGGTATACGATAGATATGCAATATTTGTAGAGAAATGGAGACCATGGATGGCCTTTCTCGGCTCAACAGAGATTCAAAGATACCTATAAGGAACTAGTGTACTGTTTGCTTCTTCCTCCCCTCCTTTTTTTTTTTTACTTGCTTTTATTATGTGTTTGTCTGGACCGCTTCCGCGTAGCTACCACGGAAGGGGTACTGAAGGGGGAGTGGGGGAGGGAGGGGCTGAGAGAATGGAAGTTGTAGGGAGGATGATAGGCGGTAATGTAGGAGCGAGAGCATAGGCACAAGACTGTGAATGGTAGCGGGAGTCTATAGTCTTTTTTTTTTGTTTGTTTGTTTTTTTTTGTAATTCCCTGTTATGTTTTTTTTGTTATAACAGATATAATAGTATCTATGAAGGTGGCTAAGCTTAATATAGAAGTGATTAAAAATACTACTTAAACAAGCAACAATGGATAAGAGATAGTAGTTGGATATTGATGTCATCGGTACTATTCTTTTACGTATTTAATTGTATAAAGAAATTGTATATGATATGTATATTTGTTAAAAAAAAAAAGTTTCTTGTTCTCAATAAAAGATTTATTTCATTCTAGCTACAGCAATGTGACACTGTTGTAGTGTGCCTGCAAAGCTATTATTTTTTGTGCAGGATCGGAGCAGGGCTACAGTTTGGCATAATGTTGCCCCTAGGTACATTTGAATGATGATAGCCTTTTGTTTAAAGTAGAAATGTGCTATTTGCATAGTCTTTTGCAAAGTAAAAATGCTTTTGCTTTAACCCCTTAATGACCAGTGACGTCCAGAGTACATCACTGGCATCAATGCCCGTTTAAACAGACTTGCGGCAGAAAAAGCCACCAAGACTCTCTTTAAACTCGGCTTTAAAGTAGAAGCGATTCTGGCAGCAAAGCTGCTGCCAGATTGCTTCTACGGGCCGGTAACCTGCTTCTCTGGTGTCAGGGGGAAGCTTGGGAAGTTATCTGTGAACTTCCATTCACCGATCACCTTTCCGTACTGTGGGACCAGAAGCAATGCAGATTACATCACTTTTGGTTCCATAGCTGTCAGTGCTGGGCTCCGAAGCCCAGCTATAAGCTATTGATGTGTGATCTGCACTTTAATAGCTTATTTGAAGTGTAAAGGTGACATTGGGGGTCTTTTGGACCCCCAGCATCATCTTAAAGAGTACCTGTCACCACCACTATGCATCACATGGGGGGCAAGTAAGCCCACCTATGTGATAGCAATTAAAGTAAAGTTTAAAAAAAAAACAGTTTTAAAATTAATATTAAAATAAATGTAAAAATAATGTAAACAAATTTAAAACCCACCATGAGCATGCGCATCTTCAAATAAACACACATCGGGTGCGCCTACGGATGATAACGACGATCACGCTAAACATGTTGCGTATCGCTGTGCACGTCGGAGTGAGAACAATAATTTTAGGGCCAATATTTAGGTTGGACTTGATGGACTAATGTCTTTATTCAACCTCAAATACTATGTAACTATGTAATATTTATGTGTATCCCTTAATGCATTTATCATTAACTTTTGGGGTTTGATGAGACATTGCGCTAAAATCGTGCAATATACAAATTTGCAACTGCAAACATTTGATTCTACAGAGTCTTGGCTACAGAAAATATATAATGTTTGGGGGTTTTAAGTAATTTTCAGGCCTACAATGTGGATTATAACGCAATTTTTTTCTTTAAAAGGCCTCGGTCACTAGGGGGTTAAAACAAGCTTTTACTAATAACTGCTTGTGCAGTTTCCATGGAGTAATTAATTCTCAAAATTCTATCAATAGATGGATTTGTTCCTCTCCACCAGCCCTCTAATCTGCACCTTCAACACAGAGCAGGTGCAGAGGAAGAGTGCGAGCACAGTGTAGAGTCCCGTCTTGCAAGATTTCACTCAATCACTTTAGGCCTGGATTCACACTTTTGAAGCATTAGGCTGCCTATTGCACCAAAACACATCAAAAAAGGAGCATGCACTGTTTTTTTGTAACAAAGCAAACTACGGTAGTGCCACCCTTTGCATTGGTGTGCTGCAACATAGGGGAGCTGGGATGCTATTAAGGACGAATGGCACCAAAGTACACCAACGTGAATGACACACATTTTCTCAAAAGCACAAAAGTATGAACCCAGCCTAAGGAGAAACTAAACTCTGGGAGCTGTACCCAAAAAAAGTCAGAAAGAGACCAAAGAACTAGTCACCAGTATTGACTGTGGTCCTATTGCAGCTGACATTTTTTTATCATTACTGACCTAATATGCCTTGTTCTGCACTGTGTCTTTGTATAGAGGTATACATCTTGGTAGAGGTAGGGCTTTGCTTCCTCATGTAAGAGCCTGCTGCAAAGAGAAAAGTTAACAGCGCAGTAGTAATATCAACAAATCTTACACAAAATCTCCTGAATCTAGCAGTCAGAATCAGCAGACATACAGATATAGGTCTGTAGGCATATGAGTGCCTAGGAAACCTCATAAAGCACTGTTATTTCTCAAAAGGAATTCCTATACAAAAGGTAAATTCCATACAAAAGGTACATATTTCAGGGTACTTTTTGGGCACAATTAACATTTCTAGATGTTTCATATAACAGCAAATCTTCACTTTTGAGTTTAATAGTTTGGAGATTAATTGCTCCATATTGTCTGCAGATAGGGAGGTCAGTCAATGTTTGTTTTAAAGCTCTTAACTGCGTGTTTAGAATATATGTAATGTAATCATTTTAGAAAAAAGTATCAAAAAGCTTTTAGCATACTGGTGAAACTCGAATAATTAGAATATCGTGCAAAAGTAATTGCAGTAAGTGCTGCAAAAGGGGCCCAAACCAAGTACTGAGTACATATGCATGCTTGTACTTTTCAGAGGTCCGATATTGTTCTATGTACAATCCTTGTTTTATTGATTGCATGTAATAATCTACTTTTTTGATGTTGTGGATTTGGGGTTCTTGGGGTCTTCATGAGCTGTAAGCCATAATTGTCACAATTATGACAAATCACGGCTTGAATCTTGCTTTGCATGTAATGAGTCTATCTCATATATTAGTTTCACCTTTTAAGTTGCATTAGTGAAATAAATGAACTTTGCACGATATTCTAATTATTCGAGTTTCACCTGTATGTATATAAAGTGTATATGTAAATCTATAACTTTAACATGGTAATATGATAGCAAAAATACAATGAAAACAAAGACTGGGATACATATACTTAAAGTGACACTAAACTCAGTTTTTTGAATCCTAAAATGCATTTAGGTACCTTAACTATGAACACAAACACAGCTTGTGTATCACTCAGCTATAGATCCTCAAATCATCTCTGAATTCATGCTAACACTGTCCTTCCTTCTGGAGGCTGGCTACTTTTGTTCCCCATGGTCCCTGTGTGTGTTTTAAAGTTGTCACTGCTCCAAGCTCACTCCTGGTGGACTACAAATTTCAGTACAAACTAGAAAACCAAACTTGAGATTATTGTTCATCACGGGAGTGAGCTTGGAGCCGTGGCTACTTTAGAACACACACAGGGACCATGGGGAACAAAAATAACCACCCTCCAGAAGGAAGGACAGTGTCAGCATGAATTCAGAGATGATTTGAGGATCTACAGCCAAGCGATATACAAATAAGTTAAATTTTTGTTAATAGGGTACTTGAATGCCTTTTTAAGTTTTAACTCCTGAGTTTAGTGTCATTTTAAGGTGAGCAGTATTTGATACATTGTTATTGTTTCTTTAGTAAGATTAGTAGAGGATTGGTCATTAACCTGCTGCTGGAAATAGATCCCATACTCCTTAGAGTGTGCTGAAGTATGTGCAGATGACATAACTAAACAGTAATTTAATTTTCAAATGACAGGCTAATTAAAGTAAATATTCACACAACTTATTGTGTGAACATTCTTAACAACTTTAGTCAATCAGCCTTAGCTTATCATAAATCTACATAATGTATACTAACAATATCTACACAATTTTTTGATTAATATTGACCTTATTCAAAATGAGTTACATTTTTTAGACACTTTTAAATAATAGTTAATTAAAAATTAATACAAAGTATCAAAATACCAAAAAGGGTGCTGTGTACAAAAAAGTAAAGTACAAAATACTTTAGACTGATTAACCTACTTTTATTATTTAATTATAAAATGTAGTTTTTTAATTCTGCATTTTCTGATGACATGTGTTAAGAAAACATTAAAAACTTCATCAAAACTATGCTTTTCTGTAATGCCATTTCCCTTACAGCAAATGCATATCTTTTAGTAATAAGTCTGTTCTTTTATAAAAGCTAAAGTTTTGATGTACTGAAAACTGTACTAGCACACCATTGAAATGCTAAATACGGTTTACAAACTTCTATGATTAATAGACAATTTAAGCCTGTGCAAACATCTATTCTTTGTTCTTAGAAGAACTGGCTCTTAATTTAAATAAATGAACAGATGAATATAATAAGCTAATTTTGCTTTTCAGCATTATGTGAAGACAACAACAACAAATAATTCTGCTTACTGTTTTGCTCATAAAATAAAGTTGAATTTTCAGACACAGATGTTTTACCCAGAAGCCATCTGCAAACTTAAATATTATTTAATTTCTAATTCCTTTTTAGCATTGATATTGGGAGGGGTTTTTACATGACTAAAAGTTTTGAGACATTATTCATTATTATAATTACAGAAAACTTGTACAATAAAGACAAGCAACATAAGTCACAGAAGATAAATAAATATATTTCATGGAATCAAATACAAAGTTTAAGTATTTAAGTTTTTGTTGCAGAGCTAACAGAGATTTGTAACAGAGCTAGTACAGTGATACATTTATAATTTTGAAGGCACTAAAAAGCATGAAAAGCCGATCATTTTATATTTTTACTATATGTATACAATTCTTATTTTACATGCAAACTTTGTATACACAATAAAGGATTCCCAGAACTAAAGAGACAACAGAACAGAAACTAACTAACTGATCTTAAACTTGATTTGTCTGATAGAAACCTACAGGTTAGCCATCTAATAGGTGATGAGTAACTTATATATAGCCTAAAGGAGAACTATGAGGTGAGTGCTTTTCACTCACCTCATAGTTCTAGCCGACCTGTGACAATGAGACTGTCACAGGTCGGCTCAGTAGATCGGGAGGTGAGCGAACACATACCGGCGTTCGCTCACCTCTCGATCCTGTCATGGCTCTCTCCCGTGACAGGGGAGGGGCTGGATTCCCCCCTCCCCATTCCGATCCACCAGCGCTGACTGGCGGAATGGACTGGGGAAGGGGCGGGTACAGCTGGCTCTGCCTCTAGATAGGCAGAGCCAGCTGTCAGTCACGCAGCTGGGTGGATCCCGGCATAATAGTCGGGATCTGCTTCAGCTGCGGCGTCTCAGTATAACTGTAGTAGTTCTCCTGAAATTTGACTGCATTTGGATTGCAACGAAGATTGCAACTAAGATATTTTCCATTCATATTAAAGGATCGATAAATAGCACAGGGCTTCTGTGTGGCTAAGACATTTTTTATTACTTTAACATTACCAAGCTGTAAAGATGGAAAGATAAAATCACCATTTTCTAATCCATGCATGTCTGGCTTCCCTATCATTGACCTGCTTCTTTTCTCTACCAAGTATATGCAACAGATATTTATACTCTATCCATTTCTACTAATAAATTAATAATAATGTGATGCAACCAGCCACCGCACAATGCCTATTTAATGCTAGGCTGCACAGACACATGAGGTTTGGTAGAGCCACCACAAAATCTTTTTGGTTTACTTTCAATCTCAGGTTGAAAAGAGGAATCATTAAAAACAATAAATATACTACCAAACTAATGAATTTCAATAATGCTAGCTGCCTAATCCAAAGATAAAGTAGATCTAAACCCAATAACATATAGAGGCTTGTTAATAAAACTTATTATTGTAACTTCAAAAGTAGTTAGGGGATCAGGCAAACCAAACCCTATTTAAATCTATGGAAGCTACTGCAAATCTTTTTATTTCAGTCTAGTCTTTTTCAGGGCCAGTTTGAAAGATTTTGCTGAAATGGGCATAGGTAGCTGGGAACTGCACCAATGCAAAATGTTATTTTTTTTATTTAAAAATATTGTTCAATGGCAAGAGGGTAATTTAATGTGGCTATAAGGGCAACATTAAAAACACACATCTTTTAAATAGCATGCTTGGAATATGCCTTAAGCTTATATTTAACATTGTGCACCAGTAGAATTTACGGCTTTAAAAATGACATTAAACACAACTACTGTAACACCAACAAATGACAGATCTCCGGCCTACTTCTATTTGTAAATACAGCGATTGGGGGATTCCAGGTGATGTAATTGATTCAATTTGTCAGGTGGTGGGGGTCCTCTCCGCACACCTTACAGCAGTCCTGGCCAAATAAGAACGGTGGTGCTCGCAATGACTATCACGGATGGCACCGTGCAAAATACGAAGTAAAAGAAACAGGTCACCAGCACTCGTTTAGAATAAATATGTCCTTTTTTAATGGACAATTGTGTCACTACAATCCACAGAGCCGACGTTTCGGGGCCGCACAGGGTCCCTTCTTCAAGGCAGTAAAATTGTGACAGTAAAAACGCCATCTTTAAAATGCCGCTGTCTCTAGACTGTTGTGCATACCTGCCGTAGCGATGTCAGACACTCTACCTACCGCATCGTTCCTTTGGATCATCAGATTGTGGGTACAGTTAACTTATTATCTTAAATGAATTTGAATATGTTTTTTTTCTCCTTTTTTTTATATAGTGAGATTTTGACTTTTAAAGATGGCGTTTGTCCCGCCTTTTTGACATCACTGAGGGTGTGGTTACTAATGATTCACTAATTATATGGGGTATATATGTAGTGTGTGAACACCATTACTCTGTCACAATTTTACTGCCTTGAAGAAGGGACCCTGTGCGGCCCCGAAACGTCGGCTCTGTTGATTGTAGTGACACAATTGTCCATTAAAAAAGGACATATTTATTCTAAACGATTGATTCAATTTGGTCATCATCAGATTTTGTCAATACAACCTCCCAGTTTCCCTATACATCAGCATTTGGGACCTTTCATTTGCCACAGGAGTAGCTCCAGGGCAGCATTGTCGAGGGAGCAAGCTGTCACTTGATGTGATTGAAGCTGAATCTACATTTGCTGGACAATATGATTGATGTTCATTGTACATCATATATTACATATATTTTTTTCTGGAGATTTTTTGAATAAAATACTTTTTTCATGTCTACCTTTTTATCCACTTTTTCAATTTCTTGTGTGAATGCATAACAAGGGGTACATATACCCTGTATTCAGTCATGTAAGGGGGAGGGAAGGGTATCTGGGGTGCCCCTTTTTCTAGAGAGGACTTTCATATTCCTTTAAGCCCCTTCCCTCACACACAGATCCCCACATTGTCTTGGTGCATCAGATGTGGTGATGAGGCCCCTGTCTGAATTGATATATTATTGATATGGGTATATGGTTATTTATTGTGGTGATACTGGCTAAATATTGATTATTAATTTCTGTATCCGAAAGGGTACAGTTTGATGTGGAATCTTGCTAATGAACTTCAGTGGAGAACTTATTGCCTGCTAACTGACCTATTATTAACGTCTGGTGGGGCTTACATATTGGGCCTCTGTACCTCAGCATGTGCACCCTCCTTGATAAAGTCTCAGTGAGGAAACACGTAGGAAGTGGTACGTGCTGTGATTATTTCATCTGATGCCATATCTTAAACAGATGATCGATCAGTGTGCAGTTGATTTTAAACTTGTATGTAAGTGACTTATGTTTTAATAAAAGTTTTACCCTGATATACTACACTATATTATCCCTTCCCTTGTTGGGTGGATCGATCGATCAATTGGGATCAATTGGGGGAGCTCCATGGACTTTGTTGTTTTGTCTGAGGGGGAGAGAGGAGTATAGACATACGGAGAGACAGCTGATAGGATCAATGTTGAAGCAGAGAATGCTCACCACGGTGCAGCATGACCATTTAAATGCATGGTCAGAAACTTTTGGTGAGTGCATTTATTTTTCATAGAGTATCGGAGGAGATTTATCACTGAATGTATATACCTCATGGAAGTTAGAATTTCATCTGGGCACATTTGGATTTCATTGGATACTGTTTATCCTTGCATGGGATTTATACAATAACTAAATATTCTTTTCTATTCTATTTTATTGTATTTCCTCATTCAAATTCACATTGGAGTTTAATTATTTAGACACTAGGCTGGATTTGATATATCCTAGTGTTTAGCATGGTGTATGATATCTACATACTGAACTACTTTCACTTTATATACTCTATAAGGGCAACATTAAAAACACACATCTTTTAAATAGCATGCTTGGAATATAAATGTGTATTCATTATTTGGACACATTATTAGATTGGATGTATTACAATTATAGTGTTCAGCACGGTGCAAGAGTTTTAAAGATTTTTACACATTGTGGTTGGCACGGCAGCAGACTTTGTTTCTTTGTTTCGTTGTATTCTTTATTCTGACACTTACATTTTTTGGCTTATTTATATCCATACAGCGTGAAATAATTATTTAATACTAAGGGACCCGGTATGATTCAGAAAGGGGGCCCTCACTGGCATGTATCTGACAATACCACTTTCCTTAAAGGGACCGTCCACTTTAAACAGGCATGCAGCAATGAACAGCAATAAATCCCCCCCTCTGAACAATACCAGGCCACATGCCCTCAACATTTGGAAGATACCTTGCAAAGATATGCAGCATAGCTTTACCCCTTACAAGGCACATTGTCTCCATTTTATGTGGACAAGGGACTCCTCCCCACATCTGATGATGCAAGAAGATATGAAAGTCTTCAGGAGGAACATATTAAGTCTGGAAGCTCCAATAATAATAAGGGACCCCTAGATATCTGGCCCTCTCCCCTAGATGCATGAGTATAGAGTGCACAATATTCCTTGATTCTTATTCAGAAAAAGATAAGTAGAAATTAAATTAAATAAAAAAGTTATTTTGTAAAAAAAGTCCTATGATGTAAATCCAATATCAACCATGTTGTCTAGCTAGGTAGATCCAGCATCAATCACAATGGATTTAATACAATGACCTGCCGACATGATGACCCACTGTCACGACAAATGACAATAGCTGCTTGAATGTAAACAACAGCATTGGGATCCAGGGTGACATAATTGACCACATATGGCCAAAAGTCATGACTATATTTGGTCAGTGACATCAGCCAGGATCTGCGGTGTTGTCTTCCTTTTGTTAATCTTTTGCATGGTGTCAAAGTATTAATTTGCCATTTACTTGTTTTGTGAGCATAACAAGGGGTACCCTCATTCACTCGTATAGACAGAGGCCAGTAATCTGGGGGTCCCCTTATCCTAAAGGGGGCTTCTGGACTCCAATAAGTATTCCCCTGCAGACCTCAAAATCCCCTTGGGGAACAGGATGTGGGGATGAGGCCTTTGCCACTGTCAACACAGGAACTTTGTTAGGAGATGAGGGCACATGCTTGCTGCCCCTTTTTCCTGACCATCCAGGTTGCATACTTGGAAAAGGTTTTTTTATGGAGACCCCTGCGTTTTTATGTTTTTTAAAGAGACAGTATACAATGATTACAAAAAGTGTATTGTCTATTGAAGAAAAACAATGGCAGTGGGTCTCCCTCAAAATTTATACCAGGCCCTTATACATGCATGTAACCTTGTAGTACACACACACACACACACACATATAAAGAGCACTGTTTCTACCTCCTTTGAAACAAATCTATAGGTGGACTCTTGGTGCTTTGAAAAGGTCTATGCAAGACCCAAACAACTGCATGCACTTAAAGACCATCATCCAATGTAGCAATCACCCCAATATAAACTTTGTTTAAAAAATGGAATAAAAAGCGTACATTAAAGGAGAACTATGGGGTTAAGGCTTTTCCCCATGGTTCTCCTTAGGGTAACGGGAGGACACAAACTAGCGTCCTCCCGTCATCCTAGGCTCAGTATAGCGCGAGCAGCTGAAGCGGATCACGACAATTATGCCGGGATCCACCCACCTGCGTGACTGACAGCTGGCTCTGCCTATCTAGAGGCAGAGCCAGCTGTACCCGCCCCTCCCCCGTCCGTTCCGCCAGTCAGCGGCGGATCGGAGCGGGGAGGGGGGAATCCAACCCCTCCCCTGTCACGGCAGAGAGCCGTGACAAGATCGAGAGGTGAGCAAACGCCGGTATGTGTTCGCTCACCTCCCGATCTACTGAGCCAACCTGTGACAGTCTCATTGTCACAGGTCGGTTAGAACTATGAGGTGAGTGAAAAGCACTCACCTCATAGTTCTCCTTTAAGCTACTGATGCTGTTGATCCCCTGCTGCAGCCATGTTTGCAGTGTAGTACAAAACAATTACTCACCTTATTTTTGACAGCAGGTAATTGCTGGCAATTGTGTGTAACAGTGGGTGGGGAATGGTGGTAGGGAGAGGAGCCGTATGTTAGTGATGCAACTTATACAAATAATTCTGAAGTGGTTAAAGATGCAGTTTTATAATATAAGTATGCATAGATCATAAGGAGTGCTAGAAAGGTCATCCCCTTAAGGGGGAGTACCACCATCCCATAATAATCACTACTAGCTATAGATTGGGATTGGGGCTGATTGGATTTTTTGGTACTAAAGAACTGTCTTCCTCATAGTTCTTAGTTTAAACAGTTTATTCCCTATACTTCAGTCCTTATTTATGAGTTTGTAAATTGCAATCATGTCTCCTTTTAGGCATCTCTTCTCTAAGAATACGTTTAATTTTTGCAGTCTGTCCTCATAACTCAGGACCTCCATCCCCCTTATTAATTTTGTTATCCTTCTCTAAACTTCCTGTAGCTAAGGGACGTTTTTTCTGAGTATTGCTGACCAAAACTGAACCACATGCTCAAGATGTGGCTGATCCAGTGTTTTATAAAGCGGTAGAATTATCTTTCTATCCCTTGAAAAAAAAAACTCCTTTAATACAAGATTAGATTCTACTCGCTTTGTTAGCTAAAGCTTGGCATTGCATGCTTTTGCTGACTATTTGGTCTATATCTTTTTCCAATCCCGATTTCCCTAGCAGAGTAACTCCCAAAGAGTATTTTGCATGCATGTTCTTAGCTCCTAAGTGCATTACTTTACATTTTTCTTGGTTATCTAGCAGTTTTATATTAATACCTGGTGATTTTGCCATTTAGGTCAAGCACTTGTTGTTATGGGGTGAAAACTGTCCCAAGATTGTGCTCCTGCATTGTCACCCTGTCACATGAGCCCATAGTGGAGACCTTGCAGGCACATACTGCACAGACATTGCTAGTGGATAAAAAGTTTCAATAAAAAGTGTCAGTTCTTTATGATACACAGTGCTTTAGCAAACTAAATGTCCTTTAGTTATGGTTTACATCTACTAGGGCTGCTTTACCTTTACAGACCAAAAAAAACCACACATTCAATTAAAATGTAACAAATGTAACTTCAGGAACTACATTTCTGTTTCTAATATATCTGCCTTTCTGTCAAACTCTTTTTCCAAGAAAATGTTTGTCTAATGCTAATTATTGCAGTTATAGGAGTTGATTGTGTTTACTTTTGTTTTATTAGAAGGATTATCTTGATATCCATTTAGAATGTGGAGGGATCATTTCCTTCCCAGTGTCAGCTTCCAATCCCTTTTAATTTTTTATTCCTAATAAAGGGTTTGTCAGTTTGATAATATCTAGATGTCTAGGAACAAAGTTAAAGAGTCTACATATTCAAAACAAATAGAGATAATTATGAAAGATTATATGGGTTTAAACCAACTTCCAGTAACCCAAAAACTCTGGTAACAAAATCTCTGTGCTTGGTTTGTCAGACATTTTGACCTGAATTGGACTTTAGGAGAGGGTCTAACTATTACATTTGGAATTCTACTTTTATATTTTTAGAAAATGCAGTAGGAAGAGCGGCCTAGAATAACTAAAAATAAAAAACGGATCGAAAATTAACCAAAAACTATGGCTGCAGAATCTTAGTGATAAAGTCCCTAAAATATAAGTTATTTCATTTTTGTATAGAATGAATGGATTCCCTGTAGCTTGGGAAGACTTTTTATATTTTAGTTTATAAAGATAGATCATTTTTGCCTCCCTCGTATGATACAGTCAATCAAGCTCATGCATCCCTACCTTATTTCCAGGAGATAGTGGATAGTTTTCAGTCTCCTCATTGTAGCATTAGCCCAGGCTGTCATGGACAGTGTGGGAAAACAAATATGGCAACCACATAAATCAATTTATAATTAGCTTTAAAAGTAAGGTGCACACGGAAGGGCTTTTCCACAGTAAAAACACAAACATTTCCCAGCAACTAGCCTGCAAAAAAACCCCCACTGTCTAACATGTTAAAAACAGAGGTTTTAGTTGCACAACTTTTGCAAAATATGCGCAAGCCACACTGTCTTGTCAAGGCCCCTCTGTGCAGTGTGGTCCTAACTCTATTCTATGAGAGCCTCCATCTTGGAGCATATATAGCAATAGCTAAATTGAGTGCAGATATGCCTGGAGGTAGCTCATCCCTCCTTAAAGGCACAGTGACACACAAGAAGCCCAACACATTACACTGGCAGCTGAAGCACCCCGTGTGTCCCCTGGCTACATACAGGCTTACCTGCACGCAATTTATTTATTGCTAAATATGACCAAGATGGAGGCTCTCATAGTTTATAGTTAGGACCACACTACACAGAGGAGCCTTGAGGAGGCAGTGTGACTGCCACATATTTAGCAAGAATTGTGCAACTAAAACCCAGTAGTTTAGTTTTTTTAGTTTTAGTAGCAACTAAAAAGCTAATAGTTAGACTGGCAGGCTAGCTGGTAAGTGTGCTGGAAATGTTTGTGTTTGTATTTACAGTGTGGGGTCACAGGAAATGGGCTAAATTAAAAGTGAGGTCATTAACCCTGAGAGAGTATGGAGGAGCATGAAAATGGTGAGTAGTGCTGTATCATCTTTTTATTAACTGTGAAAAACAGCAAATGTGGAGTTAGACTTTCACTTGTTACCTTGGTTAAGTCCTAGTTCTTGGTACAAGCAACATGTTATATCCAAGGTATTTAGGCCTAATATTTAAAACATTATCATACTAGTTTTATATTTGCATTTACAATAAAGTTGTGTTTTTCATGTCTTCAATTTGCTGCTTTTTTACTTTTAGAAGCTGTCTTGTGTGACAATTAATGCTGTGTGTTAATCCTGTACAGAACAAGTGTGTGACCTACATGCACAATATTGGCAGGTCTTAATAGGTTATACAGTGGCGTAGTTGTCCAGCAGCATAGTGATTAGCAATTCTCCCTTACAGCACTGAGGGTCCTGGTCTGGGGCACTATCTGCAAGTAGTTTGCATGTTCTCCTTGTGCTTGCGTGGGTTTCCTCCGGGTACTTCGGTCTCCTCCCACACTCTAAAGCCATGCTGTAAGCTTAACTGGCTTCTGTCTAAATTGGCCCTAGTGTGCATGTGAGATATGGACCTTAGATTGCAAGCTCCTCGAGGACAGGGACTGATGTGAATGTGCACTGTAAAGCACAGCGTACATTGACGGCACTATATTATATGAACACCAATAATAAATAAAATATTCAGTTCAATTCAAAGCTAGTTAATTTGTAGATGGCCCATCTAACCAATGTTAAATATCTATTTTATTGGTTAAAAGCAAACTATATGAAAAGAAATGTAGTGCATTTCAGCTATGGTGTATATATAGCTATCACATTATCCATTATAATGACACAAGGAGATTAAAATAAATTTTAAAAGATAATGAACATTGTTTTACATCAGGAAATACATATCAGTAAACACTCATTTCCACATCACTAGTTGGTGTTTAATTTCACTTTACTTTCCAGTAAATGTTCAAGAAATCATATTCCTATATAATCAATTATGGAGCTTCTGCCATTGTATTATCTTGATGAAATCAAATATCTAATTGAAAGAGCAATTGAACAGGAGCACTCAGTGATGGAAAAAAATGTCAATACTCATTTATTTATCAGCATCCAAAGCTAAAACTGACGGTGATATCTTACAGTAGTCACATTGATTTACATCAAGGCAGTGTGACTGTGTGTTTGTGTGTGTGTGTATCACAAACATCACTTATTTCAGACACATGAAGCACACAACAGAAAGTTTAACTTGTGTTTTTTTATTGTGACATGGCTGTAAATAAAGTGAGTTTAAATACATAATTATAGACTAAATGTTAGGCATTAGATATTCATTTGCATACCATTATTCCATACATGCTTGCTGGTAATAAAAGCAAAGGGCAATGATAATATATAATACATACATATATACATACATACATACATACAGACATACATAATGATACATAAAGTAACCATTTATGAATTAATCAAATGTTAGCTCTCCATCATTCTAAAGTAAGTAGAATGATAAATTATAATTTTATATTGAATGTTATTGTCACCATTACTTAACTGTCACAATCCAGTGCCCGAAATTGCTCTCTCCAAAATGTCTGCAGGCACTTTCAGGTTTTATCCACAGTGTCATGGCCACTTCATATGATGTATCAAGTGATGTGGCAGTGCATTGGATCTATAATTTATATTCAAACAGGGCACTTACTCCATGATGGGGCATTCTGTCTTCACATACCTTTGGCTATGCATCACTGAACTACTGAAGTGAAAATCTTTAGTCCCTTTCCTTCCTTAAGCCACCACAGCTATTCACCTCTGTACCCACAGTCACCCGCAGCCTCCATATACCTCCACTCTATCTCTGCTTCCTCCAAGTCTCTGCTGCACATACGCAGCCCCACTGCATCTCATCTACTCCCCAGACCCTGTTGTATCTCTGCTTCATTCATGGCCTGAGCCTCTGCCACATTATCTTTGCACTTAAAGCTTCCAGCCTCACTCCTACCCTCTTCTGTGTCTGCAAGTACCAAATTATTGACTTTGGGGTAGCCAGCAGATCTGCCCAAACTCCTGTGAGGGGTCTCTGTTTTTACACCCCAAAATTCCACTTTTGAAGAAAGCCACCACACGGAGGAGTAGGGTCCACATCTGGGTTGGTGTTCTTTGCCTTTAAAAGTGTAAAAAAAAAAAGTGTACTACATAATGTAATAATATAATTATGCAATTGCCACTAATTATCTATTCTTTCATAATTGTTCATCTAATTACCAATGGAAGTACATGTTAGATGCAACATAAGTATTGTACATGGAAGTTATAAATTGGGATTTCCAGTATGCATTCCTTATGTCCATAGATTCCACCAAGTAACAATACTAAACAAAAGGGTATTGCAATAAACAACAGTATATTAAATAGCATTACAGTATAAGTATAGACTGGAGTAATTATAAAGACAAAAACATATATAATGGCAGATGTTCCTAATACTGTACTGTTTTGTGTTTCCTTTCATTGTATAGAGAGGTTAATGTTGATGAATTTCCAATGCACTGCCATAACAAACATAACCAACCAAAATACAACATGTGCCTTCAGTCTGCTTTGTGTGCCCTGTCTGCTGTTATTGTGCTGACCCCATGACCACAGATCTTTGTGGGTGGTTAGTTCTGTGTACACCTCATATATTATAAATGCTTCTGATTACATTTTACATTTTCCTTCTAAAATGTAACTCTTTGTTTGCATAGTTCCCTCTCCTGCACCAAGATCCACTTCACTGAAGACCAACCTGTCCTGTCCTAAAAGTTACCATTACCAAGATCAATAAAGAAAATCAGCAAAGCAGAAAAGGAATCAGAAATGTCAGATTCTATTTTTATGCTGAAAGTTAAACTCTGCTCTAACCAAAAATATTATATGTGATTTTATTCCACCCCCTTTCTAACATATGTGGATTATATTACTTGTTTTGTCTAAGGTAGCTCTAGTAGAGGTTTAATTCCACGGTCCCATGACAGATGCCATGCTAGAATTGGGCAGGCCCTCAACATCACCATATACAAAGCAAGACCAGGGTTGATTTGAGCATTGTATGTGATGATGCCAATGAGAGGAGCTGCAGGGGACCAGCTGTCACCAGAACTAGCAGGGAGGAAGCCTGAGGGACTCTAAGTATTGCTCTCTGTTAGATTCCCCTTGACACAATGAGCATTAAATCCTTCATATGCTGGCATTGGACACACACATGTCAGTTTTTTTGCCAGCCCAGAGTTGTGCTTTAACGGTTTACTTTAACAAAAAAATCAGCATTATATTTTCCATTTCATTAAACTGTATTTAAATGCTCATTTATTGGACTCTTACAAGAAAAGCGATCCACTGCTAAGTTTAAATCCTGATTGAATAAGCATAACTTTCTAAACAAATGTCTAAACTTGGCAGCAATTATGCACTGTGGATGCCAGGCCCTGATGCGCCCTAACATAAGTGAGATGGTAAAATTGATTTTCCATAGTTCTAGGCTGAGCAACAGCAGAGAATAATTTTTTGCCTGGTTATTATTTTTCTGTATGTACTGTTCTAATGATCTATGTTTCAATAAATCTGGGCTCAAAATATGAGCTTAAAATAGCTGTTAATTATTCACTGAATAAGCAAAAAATGGAGGTGCAAGAGGGACAGAATAGGAGCACAGGCAGGGCTCTGGTTTACTGATACAGGAAACGGAGAAACCCAGGTCAAATGCACTAATTTCTGTATATATTAATTCAGCTACAGAATCCTTACTTTATTAATTAGGCAATGTATGAGTATTTCTTCTATATTTTTGCCCCCATAGACAAAATGAGCAGTTAAACCTGGCAGTGCAGGGTAGCACAACTGCATGGGTTAACTTTTCAAAATCTTGGAGTTCCACTTTAACATTCAAACAGAAACCATATACATTTCCAAATAAAGCTAATAAAGACTTTTCACTCCTTATTTATCTAACTTATCATAGGGCAGCCATAGTGGTTGTTTAGAAATTATGTCTCTCTAAATTTGTAATAACATTTTAAATAAAAAAAAAAAGCTCTTCATACAGACCAAAATATACAACAATGGGTTTACACTGGGGAAAGCACAAAAACAACTATTATTATGGTTCCTTCTAGGGATGATCTCCAAAATTATGGTGAACAGCATTTTACTGAGAAATTAGTGGTCTTGCATTGATGACACTTTTGTAAAAACAGTTTTTTCACACAGCAAGGTAAAATTAAAAAAAAATGCTAAGTGGGTAGCTTTAAAAACACCTAATTGCTACCCATCATTTACAGAAATTAAGTCTTAACCCTTTCTCTGCCAAGGTGTTTTTTGCACATATAATCCACATTATAGGCCTGAAAAAGTTATTTAAAACTCCAAGTGTTATATATTTCCTTAAAGCACAGACGCTGTAGAATAAAATGGCGGCAGTTGCAAATTGTTATGTCGCATGATATTAGTGCAACTATTTATCAAACCCAAAATTTCAGTAAAAATACACTTAAGTGAATTCTATTGCCCACACCCACAATATAATAAAGATGAGGTTATGCTGAGTAAATAGATAATACCCAACATGACAAGCTTAAAAATTGTGTGCGCCCGTGAAATGGCGACAAAATACAGTGCCCCAAATTGTTAATTGTGGATGTTTAAAAGCCTGTACAGGTCATCAGTTTAGAGTTAACTGTGAAAATTGGCCCTAGATTTATTGCTTTCAGTCAGGTGCAAATGGCAATACCTAACATGTTAACGCAATCAACATTTTCATACATAGGCGCACCCAAAGTTTACGTTACTATGCACGCATTTGTGGGGGCAGGGAACTTTAAAATGTTTTTTGTATTTTTTAATTTTACTTTATTTTTAACACTTTTGCCATTGCTATCACTTGGGGGGCTTATAAGCCCTTTATACACTACTCAATTACGATCTTATCTAGGTCTTGTCTTATCTTATCTAGGAGCATCCAGTAAATGTACGTCTTCCGCTGGAAGTGGTTATAACAAGACCACGGCTGCTGCTGCCATTTTAAACAGCCGGCGATTGCTGTTTAAATACTAGTGATCCGACATCTGTACAGGCACCAGATCGCTTGTACGGTGCCGCACCGTGTCTGCCCCCCTTCTGCCACTGCCGGTGGCTTCCCAGGCTCCACTGTCCCCCGTGAGAGCCCAGGACCGACACAAGGGGTCTCCCCTTATTTATCAGAGGAAGATCAGCAGGCTTCCAGTCGCTGATCTCTCCTCCAATCAGTGGACCCAGAAGTGCCTGGTGTGAATTTTGGAAGGTCCAACTTCATTTTGTAGTTTTTCACATTGTGTTTGGAGGGTGGGGTCCCCCTTAACATCTATAGCAGACCCTCATCTAGGATAAGGGTCTGCTATAGATGAAGGGAATCCCCAGCCACTTGGTTTACAAAGAAACAAAGGTGACTGGGAGCTGTCATTTGCCAGCAATTTAGACTGCATTTTTTTCTTAATAAACGTCAATTTTGCTGTATTATGTTATATACATCATGCAGATGTGCCACTTCACAGAAAGGTTCAGGCATGGTATTTAAATAATAGTACACTTTTTAATGTGGTCCTTTAAGCATAATCAAAATCACTGCTCACAGCCAAATGCAATCTATGCTTCTTTTTTT
>NW_017308269.1:129265-141011 GCF_000935625.1 Nanorana parkeri | reverse complement strand
GTTTGTTTTTGTTTGGGGGGGGGGGGGGGGGCTTTAATAAATGTCCATTAGGGTACTGTCCAGCTCCTGATGCCCTTTTTTTGACAATCCCTTGCCTATTAGCCTAGAAAATTGGTATCTGTGAATTAAACCCAAGCAAGTTTGCACATCACTACTCAGGATATGTCCATTTTTGTAAAATGTATTTCCTGGCAACCAGAGAAACAATTGTTTATACTTTTCTACTGCCTTTAGAAAGTCTTATTCCCTGTAAGTATAGTATACCAAATATTGCTCATTCTGGTATCAATAGTACAAAATTCACTAGATGAGCAGTACTGTATTGGACGATTATTCTCCAAAATAATTTTATATTGGCACATGTCTAAAAGATGTGAATTAGATCGTTTGGAGAAAGACCACATTTCAAGCATCTATGAGATTGGCTAAATCCCATGATATGGGATCTGTGCAGTATAATACATGAATAATGTACGAAGTTGCTGATACAATTTTCCAAGCTTTGTTTAGGGAGGTATGAATATCATCTATAGTCTTAGTGTGGAAGTGCTGGATCCATGTGTTCATGTCCGAGCATAATTTCTGATAGTCCAGTTGGTTACAATTATGTGAGTATACACACGGTATAGCTCTTTTGTCTGGGCTGGGATCTTCTAGGTTTTTATCTATAGGATTTGAACTGTCTGTGGTGGGAAAATGTTGCTAAATTCTTGAAATGTATGAACATGGTTGCAGAAATGTGAAGAATTCCAAGTTGCCATAAGTGTAGATCTCCAATGCTCTGTTGTGGTGGGATGAATTAGGGAGTTTATAGACCTGAGTACTTTGTCTGGCCAATTCTTGTATATGCTATTTCTGGTGGTATTTTGAAATAATTGTAGATACAATGATAACTATTATATTCTGTAATTAGCGAAAACTCAATTAAATCAAGTTTAATTCCAAATTGTAACACTTGAAAATGTGGAATATTTCGGGGAGGGTATTTATCTGCTTGCCTAGAATAAAACATAGAAAATTGTAATATGGAAAAAATAATAATATTAAAGCACTACTGATCAATTCTTATGGCAAAAACATTCAAAAAAAGCTTGTTTTAATGTAACATCTTTCATAGATAAATGAAAACTGAACTGAAATGATATATTTATTTTCTATCAAAAAGCAATAAATAGCCATAGTAAGCATGGTTATCATTCAGCCTGATCCCATAAAGTGAACCTGTCTTGCATGTTTAATTCAGATTTACATGTTCAAGTATTAGATACTTTGACCTACTGTGGCATTTTAACAACAGCTATTTGTTTTTGCAGCATATGCACTGCATTTTTACAGCAGCAGCATGTTTAATGATGCATGTTTCCTTTCTCTATTTTGCATGCCTGTCTGCTTTCTCTTTTTTTGTAATAGTACAACTTTTTTTTGTAATAGTACAGCTACTGTAATGTTTTTGCAGCAACCCCTAACAAGAACTGATAAATTATAACTGATTTGTAGACACCAATACCTATATTACATAAAGAAAGGTAAATAAATTGGTGTCATTCTCATATTTGGGAAAAAACGAATAAAGTAATACTGATTTAGACTTTTAGTTATTTTTTTTCCATTCAAGTTTTTTTATTGTTTTAACAAAGGATGATAACAATACATAAATGCAGCAATAGAAAGACATACAGCCAGTATGGGGTATATTCCCCCGTTGTAAGGCCACTCCACATAGTATTAATTTTAAAAATCATCTTAGGATCCTTTAAATCCGCTACCCCCTAGTGACACTAGTGCCCTCTATGAACATTTCCACCTGTAACATCTAGCCTTCTAAATATGGGTCTCATCCTCTGGGTACTCCCTTTAGTTGCGTGTGCCAGGAGCCTCTGTCTTTTACTGCTGTCGCCTTCCCTACACCCCTAATGATGTGTCAACTCTCCTGTCAGGTATTAGACCATCTGGTGCAGGGCCCTGTCTTATTCGCTTGTGATCTGCCACTCCTCTGTACTATGGATTAGTGCCATTAGTGTTCAGAGTAAGAATGACCCCATACTATGAACCCATCTGTGCTCCTACCAAAGGTAATAGGGACCAGAAGGTAAAACTAACTAGAGGAGCACAGAGATGCAATAAAAAAAGGGGAAAAAATTTAGGTCAGTAAAGGAAGAGAGAGGGAAGTAAAGACAGAGAGAGGGATAGTACTCTTTTTGTTTTTCCCCACCGAGCGATCCCCACCCCATCGCGTTTAAGGGACATTAACCCCACTGCATCCTGTGTATCTCACCGGAGGAGATGGGCTTCCCGTCACCACAACCTTTACTCCGCACTCAAGGTTCCAAATTCTCCACTAAAAGAAAACACCGTCCAAGGCGCCCACAGCTGTGCACATTTATCCATACGGTCCTGCTTGGTCGCCAGGAGTTCCTCCATCTCACAAATGTGCCCCACTTGATGAAGCCATTCCTCCACTGTCTGGACTCTGGTCTCCTTCCACAGTCTTGGTATGAGTGCTCTAGTGGCATTAATCAGATGTTTATGCATAGATTTAGCTGGGTTTTTTCTTTCTGGTCCAGGGAAGTGTAGCAAGAAGACCCCTGGAGAGTACTCCATCTCCCTGCCCAAGGTCATGCACCCTCCTCCAAAACGGTTGGAGAATGGTACATGCCCAGAAAATGTGTATCAGGGAACCCTTGTCGGACCCACACCGCCAGCATTCTGCCGATATCGAGGGGTCCATTTTGTGCAAGATCTCAGGTGTTTTATACCAGCGGGTAAGTATTTTGAAGTTGGTCTCTTGTGTTTTGCTACTCACCAGTCATTTATGTGCCCCCCTACAAATCTTTTCCCATGTCTCCTCCGTGATCTGTCATTCCAGATCTCTTTCCCATCTCTGTCTTAAGGTCTCAGCGCGTGGGGGCGTTGATTCATTCAATAATGCATAGAGAGAGCCAAGAGATCAAATGCCTGAAAGGTCGCTTGCCTGTGCACACCCGCTCAAACTGTGTTAGAGCTCTGTCAAAGTCCCCTTTCTGGGCAGTCAGATAATGACGTACCTGAAAGTATGTCCACCATGGTATCTGTTCCCCTCTGGCTAACTCCTGCAAGCCCAGTCTATCCTGAAACTTCTGGTTTCTAAAAAATTGATGTGCTCTCAGAGGCTCCTGGGGCACCCATTGGCACAAGAACTCCATTGTGGAGCCTGTTAAGAAGTCGGGATTGTCTGTCAATGGGGTAAGTGGGCTGTCAGGGGTGGTGTCAAGTTTGCCGAGTCAATGTAGTCTCAGTGGATCTCAGCTGCGGAATTGGGTTTATGAGAAGGTGGTTCAGTCGACGGTACCCTATTACACCAAGTGCGGTAGGGTAACCGTAATCATCATATACCACCGGGGAATTCCTATTGGGAATGGTGTCAGGGTAAATGGCTAAGAACACCTTTAAGCAGTAAGTAATACGGCCAATAGGGGGCAGCAATAATATAGATGAAGCAGCAGGCTGTATGTATCCACCTATGTCTGACCAGTTATGGCAGCGGTGTGCATGCAGGAGAAAGCAAGCATCTGTTTGAGTCTTTCTACTATTCACCTCCAATCCTAGGCAGTATTGGGCGACAAGACTATGCTGAGCAGTTGTATCAAGTCTTCCTGAGCAGTTGTATCAATAGCAAACAGAGTAACAGTACAGCAATGCAGTGTATTTAGGCAATAGGACTAATCCAAGTCCAAAAGCTAGGCTGTCTGTACTTGTCCGCTATCCATGTGACAGGTCAGTGATTGGGGGGTCCATCCTACCTCCATGGGCACCCACATTTTATTGGTACCATTCACATGCCAGTCCACTATCCTATTTAGGTGTAAGGCCCTGTAGTACCCAAATATATCCGGTATATCCAGACCCCCATGCTGCTTGTGGGCTTTTAGTAGGGCCCACAATACCCTGGGTTGTTTGTTCTGCCATACAAAACGTCTAAATTCCGTGTAAATATTTTTTTGGAACGGTCCTGGCAGTCTAATCGGTGACCTCTCCAGCGACCTCAAATAAAGCATTTATGAGCCTCCCACACAGTCATTTGTGAGGTCACACTGCCTACATTCGTGTAAAATTACATCTTTAGGTCACTAGATATCTCACTCACCACTCCCAAATCTGCTGGGATTGAAGTGTTCAGTCTCCACGTCGGCGTCCCTGTGAAAGGTGTTTGCAACGAGAGGGCGGTCATTTCCGGGGCATGGTCAGAGGTCGTGATGCTGCCTATAGACGGTCCCTTTGAGTCACAAAAATATAGTCAATTCGGAAGTATTTATCATGCAGGTTGGAGTAGAACGAGTAATCCCTACCGTCTGGGTGCAGGGTACGCCAAGTGTCATAAAAGCTCAAGTCCCTGAGTTTCGACTTCAAAAATGTAAGAGTTCTATAGGGTAAGCAGGACTTCCTGTCTGAGGTGTCCATTAGTGGGTTCAAGGCTACATTAAAGTCCCCGCCCAAGATTATCGTCCCTTTCGCCATTACAGTCAGCTTGGAAATCAGGTTACTTAAAAAGCGTGCATGGTTTGTGTGGGAAAAATGCATTAGCAATCGTAATAGGATGATCTGATTATCTATTTTCCCTTGCACAATTAAAAATCGGCCTTCCGGGTCCTTACATTCCACCTCCACATCCAGGGAAATCGAGTGGTGTATCAAAATCGACAACCCACGCGACTTGTTAGATGGGGAGGTCGAGTGATATGCCTCTGGGTACAAATGGGTCCCAAGTTTCCGTAGTTTCCCATGTTTATAATGTGTTTCCTGCAATAGTGCTATTGAGGCCCTAGCAGCCTTGATATACCCCAGAACTCTGGCTCTTTTCTCTGGGAGAATTTAAACCCTGCACATTGAAGGAGAGAATGATCAGATCTTTCAGTCCAGCCATGCCGCAAGGGTCGGTGGTATTGTGTGACCGTGCAGCAGCACTAAATACCCCCCTCCACACGATGCAGACGGGATCCCCGGTGGGCAAGGGAGAGGAAATATGAGAAGAACAGAGGGCAAGACAGAAGCTAGAAAAAGGAAAGAAAAGGAAAAAAGGGGGAAAAGCACACAGAGTATGAGTATAAAACCCCAACCGGGACTAAATGACAGCCGGAAAAGACGAGTCATCGATTCCAGGGCCTTGCCAATGTATATGTGTGGGGTTCCTTAGGGGGCGAATCTCTTGCCTCTGGTAACTCTATTCAAGGCAAGTCGCCCCTTTGTGGCTTACATGGTCTCCACTCACCGATTAGCAACTAACAAGAACCAAAAATCCGACCTATAATAAGGGGGACCCATCATTAACAAATCTATAATGTAACTATTGAACCATCGAGTACAAACAGTTTTCATCTGGTATGGTAGGGCCTTGCCTCCCTCCAGTACCAGGCCATGGTCCTCTGTGATCGCACCACATTCTGTCATGTTCCCATCCCGGGATACAGAAGGGGGGGCCCTCCCCCTCCCCCACAGCAGTCTCAAGTGTAGCTACCCTGGTACTCCTCCTCTAGCCTCGTTTCTGCGTTACAGTCCTACTGACTACAGCTGGGTTAGACTCCACCACATGTATCTGTTGATCGAGCCCATTACCCTCCGTAGAAACCCTTGTAAAATGTCAATAATATAATCATTCAGGATTCCTCTCCCATCCGTCGTGCTCAACACACCACCCATAGACAATTGTAGAAGCCAGGATTGACGTGCCAAGCCTGAGACGGAGGGGAGAGGTCCCCATCTGAGGGCCGACCACTATTGGGGTCATGACCTCCGAGGGATAGCAGCCCAGTGTACCTCCCCCAAATCCAGATTGCCATGCCTATAACCGAACACTAGGGCTGCTATGGCCTCGACAAACATATCATGCAATACCTCCTTGTGGAGTGCATCTGGTAATAACTTTAGAGATGCTCAAGCAGGGCCACCTCTCCCCTCCGTTCGACAATCCTCTGCAAGCTCTATGGCGTTATCTTCTATGTCGGTCATCGCCCGCAATGGAAGGGAGAGCATGACCGGCAAATACCTTCCCACTAACCAGGTATAATCGCTTCTGCTGTGTCCGGGAGAGTCCAGGTCCAGGCACCCTCAAGTCCACTTATAACTCCACATTTTTCTAGGAAATCCCGGCCCCTGGATCACTCAGCGTCTCGAAAGTCGTCCGGGCTCAAAAACGTCAACAGGGAAGTCTCTGGCAATTGTCCAGGGCAAACCATTCTCAACTGTAAACTACTCGGTCTCCGGAGCATAAATAAACTGAAAAAAGCAAACAAAACTGCTCGAACTTGCTTCGGCCTTGTGGACCCGCTACCACCCCGCCTGCCCCTCTAGGGTGTGCTGGAGCCCACGCTGCTGGCATCATCTGGCTGGGAGCAGGGAACCTCATCCCCAGCTCAATTTGTGGCCTCCATTGCCTCCTAGGATGGGGGCCATTTGATCTAGTCGAGGCCCGGCGCACCTGGGATGGTGCCACCCAGTCCTCCCCCTCTCGGCCTTCAGGGGGTTCCTGTGTTCCCCGCAAATCTACATGCCAATCGGGGATCAACATTTCCGGAAGATCCAGGCAGCTGCAGAAATCATGGATATCCTCAGGTAAGCGTATTGTGGACGTTTGTCCTCGATGGGTCGCCACTACCGTAGGTAGAATGGGAAGCGCCAGCAGTAAATTATACCTTTGTCCCGGAGACACGCCAGGAGAGGACGCAGGGCCCTGCGTTGTTGTAGGGTGATCACCGATAAGTCCTGAAATAGCTGCACTCCACATCCCTCAATCGACATCGCTTCCCTGGTTCTGGCCTTTTGGAGAATCTCTTCTTTCAGAGGGAAGCTGTACAAGCAACAGATGACATCTCTAGGCACATCGTCAGCTGCCGCCCTCGGCTTCAGGGCGCGGTGCGCTCTGACCAGCTCTATCGGGGATTCCGCCGGTCGCTCCAGCAGGTCATTAAAGAGGTGCCGCAGTGTGTCTGGTGCTAGCGTTCGGCAGCACTGTCTCGGGCATACCTCTCACTCTGACGTTGGCTCTGCGGCCTCTGTTGTCGAGGTCCTCCAGGTGTCTCCTCATCTCAATAAGTGTATTAACCGTGGTGTTCCTCTACTCAAGTAGGTGAGTGAGCATCTCGTCTCTTTGGCGGCCTGCACGTTCCACAGCAGTCAGGCGGTGTCTGACATCTTGGATGTCTCTACGGAGCTCCGATACTGCGTCACACAAGGCTGCCTTAATATCCGAGGCCATGGAGGAGAGTTACGATTTAGTCGGTAGGTTTTGTAGGTAGGAGGGTATTTGGGTCTCCTGTATGTCGCCTCCGTCTACGTGTCTCGGGGCTTTCCCTTTCCCCAGTCTGTTCTGGTCCGGCACCATATTGGGTGAGGCCTGGTCCATTGCATCTGACTTCTGGGACCTGAAAATGTCTGGGACTTGTTTGCCCGTTCGGGATTTGGATGGTGTTGGGGCCCTGGTCGGGTAATCTTGCTTCCCGATCTTCATGGTGGTTCACAAAGTGCAAAAAGAAGCTTCGTATGGGTTCCTTCTGGCCGGAGCTCTTAACTCAAGCTGCCATCAGCTGCAGACCACGCCCCAGACTTTTAGTTATTAAACTTGCAGTTTTGGGACTCTTTTTACAAGGGTGTGAAATTGTAATCTTAAAAAGAATGTCTGGTTATTTCAAATTCATTAGGTATGAATGTTGCAAAGATCACCTTAAAGCCCAATTTCAGTGTAGTGCTCACCCCTAAGGAGACACTGGATGAATTAGGCCTTTCCAGCCTGTCTGGGGTTCACAGTTCGATAGCTGCCCCAAAGCACTCATCGACCCACCAGTAGCAACCAATCAACTTCCATGCTGGTGATCTTTTGCTTGCAATAACTTTGGGAGAGAGGGTTAGGGCATAGGACACCCATGGTATTGCAGATTCAAGAATATAAAACAAAGTACTTACAGTCTATACAGATAGAGAACTTTTAAGACAACCTTACATTCTGTGAATAGAGCTTCTAAGTGTAAGATACTGAATATTGCAGCTACCAACTCTTTGGGTAGGAATGGCCATACTTTAGTCAAGAACAAAGCTTCTATCCAGCTTCTCAGGCTCTTTATTCAGGCTTAAGTTCCTCCATGGCATCTACATCCCCAGGCTTCAGATACTAGGCCTCGAACTCAGACCTCAGTTCAAACACTGCGTCACCCTCCTCAGGCAGCTGCTCAAAGAGGATCAGACAATCTACAGCAGTGCTCCCCAACCTTTTTATCGCTGCGGACCGGTCAACGTTTGATAATTTTACCGCGGCCCGCTGAGGGGGGGACGTTGATTGTTTATATTTTAGATTGTTTTGATTTTTATTTAATTGTATTTAAACATGCCTTCAAAATAAAATACAGTTACACCAAAAAATTAATATAAAGTGATTTAACATTTTAACTCACTGGTGTGTGGGAATCACCTGTCACGATAAATCCATATTTCAAGTAGGACTCATGGTATTGTCTGTTAAAAGTTACATGTTTCTTTGATGTTGAAGGCCCTTCTTCTGTCTCTTCACTGGGCCTTTTCTTTTTCCCAAGGAAACTTTCTAATGACGTCTGTTTCGTCCTCATTTTTGCTAATTTGTGGGTTAAATTTGAGCAAACACAATATACACGTATACCAAGCACTGTTAAACATGAGAAAGTACCGGTGAACAGAGAGAAGAGCGATACACACCTTCTCTTTACCAAAGCTACAACGCCACTGCCGTTTGCAGCCGCTCAGCTCCAGACGTCACCTAAAACCGCCCCGATATTTTGCCCGTGCGCATTATTGGTGCGGCTTTAGGTGACATCTCTCAGCTCCCGGTCGGTTAACCTCTCATCCTGGAAAGTCGGGCAAACCCGAGAGAAATACACCACAGTAAATAAAATGGAAATAATTTAATGTTCCTTGGGCGGCCCGGTACCATTTGATCCACGGACCGGTACCGGTCCGCGGCCCGGGGGTTGGGGACCACTGATCTACAGCACCCCCCAGACAGGAGGCCCAGAGGAAAGACTAACTTCCCATGGTCCCTCCCCAGATATATATACCCTCTTCCATCCTGCACCACTGGTAATAAAATGTGTAGTGGTTGGCTTAAAAAGTGCAAATATTCCTAACTCTGATTAGTACAGTCTCCAACACTTTTGCTAGGGACACTCCCCAGCAGAATATCAACCAGTTTTTAACACTCCCAGTAGGGTGGCTACACCAGTTTTTAACATCTCTCCTCTGACCTCATTCCTCCCTATTCTGGAGTACTACTCCTCATTTTGTAATATTCCTGCAGTATTCTTACTGAGTAGTTGATATCTGCGGGTCCTATTCCTCTTGTAGCAGTGGTGGGTGGTCCTGAATACTGCAGAGGATGGCACCATTTAGTGACATCAGTGCTATTCTTTGCAGCATTCCCTTGTGAGCCCAGGGTGGCTTAATGAAAGCTAGTGTCTTTCCCCCACCTTTTTAATCTTCTAGAAGTATTCTGGCCCATTAGGTGATGACTTCAGGTCCTCTTCTTCTTTTGGAAGTGGTGGGTTATCCTGAATGCCGCAGAAGATGTCCCCATGTAGTGGCATCAGCGCTGTTCTCTGCAGCATTCTCCTGTGAGCCCAGGGTGACTTGATGACAGCAGCTTGATGGTGCACCTCTGGAGGTGGAGGCATACAAATTGGAAAAGGTATGAAAGTTGCTGTTGTTGATTCCCCTTCTAAAAATGATTGTTGCCTGTCTGTCAACTTTGAAACCAGTTGCTTGACAGAATATCCAGGTAACTATTTTTTCAGAAGCAGGTCTCACTTTCATTTCTTAAATTTTTGATGGCAGCTTTCACCCTCTCCATTTGTCCGTGTGACTGTTTTCATTAGAGTGAAAAAAATCTAAAATTTTGGGTTGTCATCAGAACAGGAATATATGGTAAATCTCCCAGTGGGGAGACTAGTTCTAGTGCAAGGAAAAAAAAAAGACATGCGTTGCAGAAGACATATAGAGGAGCTGGAAGTTTTCAAATGCAAGAAAAAAAAAAAAGGGTATTTCCACAGTGGGGTGTGCGAGGACCCAGAGGGGAAAAGAAAAAAAGGGGGCTTTTAAGAAACAAGTCCAGACCTCGTGTATAAAAATCTTAGAAGTACATTTATTCAATAAATCGTTGTATACATTATTTAAGATAAAAAACGGAATACAAAATCATCAATAAAAATGCTTTTACAAATGCAGGTTCACCGAATGGTGACGATACCGTGCAGTTACGATGTATATGGTTGTTTGTTATCAGAATGGTATAAACGCTCCTGTAAGTCCCTACATGTTTCGCCCCGAAAGGGCTTCTTCAGGGGAGAGAGACAATTCTATGGGAGATATGTGTCCTAGAATAAGAGTAATAAGCCCACATATAATAGAATTAGGATCAGAGAACTGCACTTTAGTCTCACAAGTAAAATCATGCTTTACATACATTAATCTCGATCACAATAAATGTAAAAGTATTGTAAATGTTGAATGCTTACATATATGTGTCTTCACCGTTAGTTAGTCAGGGAAGCGAGAATATAGTGGAAAAACTGCTTCAAATACAAACAAGGGATTGGTTTTGTCAAGCATGAACCGCCACAGGTAAACACAAATGGAGGGATCGCGTCGGAGACAGCACCCTGTAGTCTTCAGGAAAAACAGGCAGCCGGCATACTAGACTTAGAGGTAGTGAAGTTCTGCTAAAGGAACATATGTATGGTAATTAATTATTCCATGTGAAAGTATATATGGAAAAAAATAGATGAAAAATAGATATAAGTATAAAAATGACAGATGGGAGAAGAGGACACATTGAAGGGAGATAGTTTATCTCTTTCTTCATGTAGTGGCCTAGTTCTAGTCACTCTGCTGTGGCTATTGGACAGGAAGTAAAGGGAAATCCCTCCAGTGGGACACAGATGGCAAAAATAAATGGAAAGGAGTTATAGCCATCCATTACTCTAAATTTAAACCTTACTCTAATCTAAAACTATTAAAAAAAAGGTTTTGGCTTCAGTTCAATTAAGCTTACTAGGTAAATCTTAAACAACATAACCTCTACACTTTTGGAGTACAAGTCTATGGTAAACAGAAGCAAACTACAGAAAAAGAGAACTCTTTTAGAAATCAGACAGCCTTGAGCTATATAATGCAAATCCAATGGTATTGAACATAGCATAGAACCAGGATAGTTTGCCGTGAGTGTTGTGCAGCATAGAGGTGGGAAGGAGAACTTAAAAAATTGAAAGTGAAACTGCAAAAAGAACGGACAGCTTCCCTCCCCTTCTAGAAAGGGCTGCACTGTGGAGCAGAGCTATGTAATTGTCAGGAATGGATGAACAGAAATGCAAATCCTTTGATAGGTAAAACAGCTACCATCTATGCATTTAATCTGTGCATTTAGCTATTTGTCTGGTGTTAAAATTCAATTTGCATGCAGATATCAAAGCGTTAAATGTTACTTATGAAAACATTAAGCTTTTACAACATGATCACTCCTAAGCATGTTAAAACTGATGCACTGCTCCTTTTGAGTTGCATAGAGAATCTTACAGTAAATCTGTAAAATTAAATATATCATTCCATGTTACACAGCATCAATGCCTGGCAGAGGTGAGTGATCCCCCTGCATGTATTTCGTTTTCAGCATCTGTTTTTTTCTAATTGCTTACAATTTGTTACCTCATAATTCTCTGCTGATAAATATATTAACACCAACAATGACACTATATATATA
>NW_017308269.1:74088-123023 GCF_000935625.1 Nanorana parkeri | reverse complement strand
CTGTATATATATATATATATATATATATATATATATATATATATATATATATATATGTGTGTGTATATATATATATATATATATATATATATATACAAAACAACAATGTAATGGTATAAGGTTGCAGTGATTTTAACAGTTTTACATTCTGAGAGGACCTTTTTGCTTCAGTTTGTACTGTGGACGGATGTGTACTGAGAAATTTATTTGACTTAGAAAGTACCACTTCTTCTTAACACAATTACTTTAGTACTTCTGTGCCAAAAACAATTTAATCAATGAAGCCATTAACATTGCAAGAGATAATTCTGCAGCATATGGAGTCAAATAGCACTGCAGTCATCCATTTTTTAGCAGATTATTACTGCCAATGAAAAAATTATACCCGCTTGTGGTAATGTCCATTAGTCTTTTGTAAGATTGTGGGCTTTTTGTTTTTCAATCATATCCCAATCAACTCACAATATAATTTCGTTTTGTATTTTTCTATTATAGATGACAGCTTGACCCAGTCCTTGACCCAAAATTCAACACAGCGTAAAGAATCATGTTGACTATGTATAAGATCAAGACTGCATAATTTTGGGCCAGTCTTCCTGCCCCATTGGCACAAACACAGGCACAACATGCCTATTAAAACTGTGACCTAATGCTGAAGGAAAACATCTGATGAGAGACAATATACACTGTGTTTATGACCTTAGCATTTGTGGAAGGACCTGCTATGACTTTATCAATAATCTTCAAAGTAAATGCATTATTTCTGCATGAATATTTGAATTATCAAATGTCCTGCATACCCAGGCTACATCAAGAACCTTAAGCCTTATTCTTCTGTAGGAAAAAAAAATCCACACATTTAAATTCAGCCTAGCCCCACAAAACTGCATCTAAATATGATTATAGAATAAACTCAGAAAAATACCTGGACTCTTCATGCTGACCTGTATGGCTGTGAGTTTACTCCAATGATTCAAAATACTTTGCCTAACAAATCTGGGACAAATATGACCCAATGGAGTCAGGGAGGAGTCAGAATGAGTAATGTACATACATGTCCTGAGTTATTAACAAAATATTAGATGTGCAATTTTTTTTCCTTCCAAATGAAAATTCGTGTGAATATCAGCAAATTCGGACATTTGGATAACAAAAAACAAATCCAAACGTATCTGAATAACAACATTTAGTTGTATTCAAAATGTTTTCCGAATGTCATTCAGAATAAAACTTTTGTTGTTAAGCATTAAAATTTAAAAACAGCATGGAGTCCCCTCCCCAATTAATGTTTAGATCTGGTAGGAATTTTAGGGGGGACCACAACACACATAAAAAGCATGGAGTCCCCCCTAAAATCTCAATACAGGCCCTTGATCCAAGCAGCAGCCTGGCAGAGCAACAAGGGAGGGGACGAGCGTGCGGGCCCCCCTCCTGCACAATACCAGACCACATGCCCTCAACATGGGGAGGGTGCTTTGCCGGGGGGACCCCTGTCAACAAAGGGGCAGAGCGAGTCATGATATCACAGGACTTGCATCCTTTGTTTACATTCAGTGACAGCTCTCTGTCTCTAATATAATTTAAGCAAAGGGGTTGAGCAAGTGTCATAATATCATGAGTCACCCCGCCCCTTTTTTTACTTTTGAAAGCAGAGCTGTCATTTTGCAACGGCATTCATTGGAATTGGTTGTGGCGGCGGGAATTTTTTTATTTCGATGAGTCAGCGGCCGTAGTCCATCATGATTGAAGCGGATCTACATCACTGGATGATGTGATTGACCTTGGGATTACATCAATAGACTTTTTAAATAAAAAAAACTTGTCAAAACCCGTGGGTTTTTTCTCAAATAAAGGACTTTTTATGGTGTATGTTTTTTACAATTTTACTGTTTATTTGGTGAATTAGTAGAGGTAAAAACTACCCCTTACTCATTCACAAGGGGTAAAGGATCTGGCTGCCCCCATAATAGAAGGGCACCCAGATTCCCATAAGCCCCCCTGGCCACAGACACCCACAACCACCGGGCCAGGTCCCTCCTGGCAAAGCACCCTCCCCATGTTGAGGGTATGTGGCCTGGTATGGGTCAGGAGGGGGGGTGCATGCTTGCCCCCCTTTCCTGCTCTACCATGCTGCTGCTCAGATCAAGGTTCTGGTAAGGGATTTTGTGGGGGACCCACATCCACCCTCATCCAAAATTTATGAAAATTTTGGATTTGAATTTATCCGAAAACTGAAACAAAATGACTTTCGGACCAGAATCCCGAAAATTGAAATAACGTAAAATCCAAAATTAACTGAAATAAACCGAGACAAATGTTTTGCCAGCACACATGTCTACTAAATATGCATCTATATAAAACTAAAACATTTTTTGATTAGCTTGTAGAAGGGTTAGAACTAGGAAAGAGTCAATGTTCCCAGGTTCAGTTGGCTTGGGGTTAGTCAAATCCTGCATGAAGTTCAAAAATTCCAAACTTAAAAGAGAACCCTAATGAAGTCTATGGGGGGGGTCAATCTTAATAATCGATGCTGCCCATTTTTATGGCTATTAGGTAGGGCATTTTCCAAAAAATGTCATAGGCAGCTGGGAACTGCCATAGAGGACATGTACCCATGCAAAATAAAATGTAAAAGTATTGTACAGAGGGAGTGGGTTTTCCTCTTAATGTGACTTTTGGGGATGACAAGGGCAAAACATAAATCATTTGAATTACATGCTTGGGTGATGCCTTTAGGTTGTATGTAGTGTTGTGGAATAGTACGATCTTCATGGACAACATAAGCGACACCATATTCTGGTAGCACACATTTTAAATGTGTAATAGGGTTACACATTTAAAATATAATTGAATTAGAATTAAAATATAATAGAATTACACATTTAAAATATAATAGAGGAATAATAATTCCTCTAATTGCTGTTGCTCCAGTGTCCCTGTGTGCTCTCCTGTGACCCCTGTGTTCCTTGTGATCCTAATGTCATCAGCGACCTCTGCTTCCTGTGTCTTCAGAAATCTATCCTGTGTGTCCTTGTGCACCCCAGTAGCTTCCAGGGTTTCTGTTTCTGTGTGCCCTGTGTACTCATAGAGACCTTCCAGCATTCCTGTACCAGTGTGCCCTGTGTACTCCTAGGATGTTTTCAGCATTCCTGTACCCATGTGCCATGTGTACTCCAGTGCTGCAAGATACTCTCAATACTGTGTAATCCCAGTATCCCAGTGCTGCAAGAGACTCTCTACAGTTCCTGTGATGCCAAAGATTCAAAATGAACAACAGGTTGCAAAAGAGTGCAAGATTAACCCCAGAAAATTATTTAAATATATCAATAGTAAATATCAATCAGGTCTGAGCATGTTGGCCCCTTAAAAGAAAACTCAGAGTTGGTAACTGGGGACAAAGAGAAGGCAAATCTATTAAATACTTTCTTCAGCTCTGTGCACACCAGGGAACAGGATGTAACACAAGTCTATAATGGGGATAGCAGTGCCATAGCCTCTACTGAACCACATTGGCTGACTATTGATATGGTCCAGAAACAGTTAGACAAAATTAAGATGAACAAAGCACCTGGACAAGATGGCGTACACCCACGTGTCCTCAAAGAATTGAGCTGTATAATTTCAAAGCCATTGTATTTAATTTTTAGAGACTGGCTTGGTACCGATGGATTGGCACAAAGCCAATGTGGCGCCTATATTTAAAAAGGGATCAAAGTCTTTAACAAGTAATTACAGACCTGTAAGCTTGACTTCAATAGTTGGGAAGATACTTGAAAGTTTGATCAAGGATCACATGCAATTGTCTTTGCTTGAAAATAATATCATAAGTGATAGTCAGCACGGAATCACAAAAGACAGAAGTTGTCAGGCAGACCTAGTTTCTTTTTATGAGGAAGTGAGTAAAAAAATTGGACAGAGGAATGGCTGTGGATATGGTATACTTGGACTTTGCAATAGCGTTTGACACAGTTCCCCACAAGCGGCTAATGTATAAGTTAAGGTCAGTAGGTATAGAGCATTCCATCTGTAAATAGATAGAAAACTGGCTTAAAGACCGTATTCAGAGAGTGGTGATCAATGATTCATACTCTGAATGGTCTGAAATTGTTAGCGGTGTCCCCCAAGGTTCAGTGTTGGGCCCCTTACTGTTTAAACTATTTATAAATAAAATAGAATATCTTATTGCCTTATGGGATCAGGAAGGAATTATGTTCCCCTGTTAGAGCAAATTGAACCATGCTTTATAGGGTTTTTTTTGCCTTCCTCTGGATCAACAGGGGGTAGGGGTGGATCAACGGGGGGTCGCTGTGGGCATAGCATTCTGTTTAGGCTTTTCTTCTCTTTTTGTTTTTTTTTTCCTCAGTATCTCTATAGGTTGAACTCAACTTGTGTCTTTTTTCAACCTGACTAACTATGTAACTATGTAACTTTGCCAGATACCCAATGCTGCAAAAGCCTCTCATTACAGTTCCTGTGATTCCAGCACCTTAGTGCTGCAAGAGACTCTCGTCACTACTCATGTGATCCCAATGCTGTTAGAGAGATTTTCTCATGATTTCTTTTTTTTCTGCATCTGGAACAATATTACTACAACTTTTATTTTTATTGTAGAACTTGTGGTAGAATTTGGGCCTGGCAGGACAGGAAAGGGGGTAGACAGGTGAGCGCCCCCCCTCCCTGCTCCATACCTGGCCACATGACCGTGGCATTGGGAGGGTGCTTTTCTAGGGGCTCCTGGAAAAGCACCGTGTCCCCATGCCAATGAGGACAAGGGCCACTTCCACCACAACCTGACCCGGTGGTTGTGAGGGTCTGCAGGTAGGGGGGCATATTTGCATTGGGGTACCCCGTTTAATAAAGGGGCACCATTATGCTGCCCCCCCCCTTGTGAATGAGTAAGAAGTACTGACTCATTCACAAGCCCTACTCATTCACTAAAGGGTTAAAGTAAAATGTAAATAAAAAGACCACACTTTTAGAAAACAATCCTTTAATTGAAAGAAAAAATCTCAAAAAATGATCCACCGACATAATCCAAGGGTCAGTCAGGTTGTCCAGCATTGTCCATGACGCGGCCAACTTGTCACAAAAAAAAAAAAACTGACTCCCACGGACACAGCTGCACCCGACAAACTGCTGCCACAGAATGAAAGTTTGACAGATTCCGGCAAAATGTAAATGGATAGGTGGAGGTAGCAATGACATCACCTCTGGCTCTGCCTATCTGTTGACATTTGGCTACACCTGACAAATCGCTATTGCACCTTATACGTCATGCAGATATTCACCTTTATTACGGCATGGAGAAATGTTAAATCAGCTGTGAATTTTCATAGAAAGTGATTTGCATTAGTGAATCAGCCCATATGTAGTTTACTTTTTAGTTCCTTAGGATAGTACCTACAATGCCCCCTATACAGAAACCCACTAGAAGTACAAAGTAGTATAGAAATAAGTAAAGGCATGTACACATATCCTAAAATTACCTTTAGGAAAAAAATATAATAACTCCTTAAAAAAACTCAAAAGCATAAATTTCTGCTACTCAAAACAATAGGGATACTGTGGAATTGCAGAAGAACTAACAGTACCTGATTAATTATTCCCACAGAGCTTGCTTTCTTGGCTGATGCAATTGTTGCTTTCTTCCTGGAAATATTAATGTCAAAGAAGCAAATGCAAACCAATAAAATTCCTGCTCAAAACATGTTCAGTTTTTTTTTCTAATAGTGACCAGAGGTGTTATTCTAAACACATCTCTAAATAAATTTTGTACTACCTCTATTTAAATATAGCCAATGAGCTGACAAAAGTCACAGGTTCTTATTTATATAGAGTTAAAAAAACAACACTGGAGACCTTGAATTATGCAATTGTTTCACACTGGAGCAACGGTGCTGATGGAAGCTAACATATGATGATAGTAGAGAGAATGTAAATTTCCAAACATTATGCCTCTGTATGAATAAAATTCTGATTTTGCTAAACTGTGCACAACAGATAAATTACTAAGGTAGATGCACTGAAAATAATTAATGATTACAAATATACAAAGTAAAAGAAGAAATCCATGTTAACAGTAAAACAAAATAATAATTATATAATAATAATATTATATAAAAAACATTTTTAAATGGAGTACCTCCTAACATTCCTACCAGACCTAAAGGGTCTGGTATTGTTTGGGAGGGGGAACTGCACGCTTTTTTTTTTTCTTTTTAAATGTAATATTTTTCTTTAGAAATGTCAGCTTTGCTGCAGCAGGTTATATACATTGTACAGACTTTACAGGCAGTTTAAGGGGATCCCCCAGGCACAATATTTAAAAGAATTTTTATTGTTTCCCCTTAAGTGATGGTAAAATCACTGCTTCTTTAAAAACTCTATTTTTTAAAGTGTTTTTTTAATTGTATCATATCCCCAATGGCAGTACCTGAATCCCCATACCCTTTTTACGGCCAATAAATTGCATATAAGCCTTCAAAATGGGGTCAATTGATTTTCAAAGTTCTAGCCGCATAGACTTGCAATGAGTTCGAATTAAAAAAAATTCAAGTTCTAAAGTTCAAATTTCGAACCAAACAGGGGAACAGGGGGGGTGTTCGGCCCATCACTATATGATATGATATCACAGCTTTTTCTCTTAGTATGGAAGCAGGGAAAGAGCTCATGCAGCTCTGTCCTGCCTGCCCCTGATTGAAGCCAGATCACTATTAGAGAAGATTTGTTATTGCCATAAATTAAAAAAAGGTAAATAAATATATGAAAAAATATACATTCAAGCCAGGGTCCCATTTTAAAACAGCAATGATATTGGCTAATTACCTCAGCACCATTTTAAAACTTAGCCTTGTCCACTGAGGAATCCATTTATATGTCTGCTTGTCCATCCCGCTGCTCATCTACCTACCCATCCATCCACCAACTATCTATTCATCCATTCTTTCACCTACACATCTGTCCATTTATCTGCCCACCCATCATTTTAATAACATTAGGTTCATGGTACATGTACAATTCTGTCACTGGCAACAACTTGGCAGGGATATGATCTGAAAAAGGTCCTGAAAATATACTCACTTGTTTCCATACACTGCTCCTTTGCTGGGTGAATGAGTTAAAGGCCACTCCCTCACTGATAAATAATAATAACTGATACATTTTTTACTTTGTTGGCATGGTTTCTGAGGGTCTGCCACTTCTGGATCTGAAATTTTTATTTTGGTGCACCTCTAGTTCTCAGGCATTGCACATCTTTACTTCTGGGTATTTCATGCTCCCACAAAACAAATAAAGGATACTTATGTTATGTTCCCATGTATAGGAGAAGTAGTATAGTGTTTTTCATAGCATAGTTTACTACTTACTAACATAAGAAAAGAAAAATACAGCTACCAACAACAGGTTTTATGCTATTTTCAAATTATACTTGCTTAAATTCTCAGTAACTCTAATATAAAATGTATTCGTTATTCACAAATGCTCAAAATCTAAAATATCTGACTGTTTTCTGTTTAACATGGTGCAATTTTTAGCAAATTTCAAAATCTATAGGACCTTTATTGTCATGTCATTGTGTGAAGAAAATGCTTAGAAAACAATATATCACATACATAATTGTTTCTACACCATATTTTTTTTAATATAAATGGTTCTAAACAAAAAAAATTAAAATACATTTTTGGAAAATAAACACTGTGCCCCAGCATCAAATTATGGCATCAAAAGAAATCATATCTGTTCCTAAAAAAAACATCTGGTTAGGCTGACTGCAAAACAAAGCAGCAATAGAATAACACTTTAACAGTGTACCACATGTCCAAAACGTGAAAAAAGTACTAGGATTTAAGGGAATTTATATAGATCTAAAGTACTGGGAATGCTTTTAAAAATGGGGGGTATATATTGGATGTAGTTATGCAGTGCACTGCTTCTATTAATCTTAGATGAAGCGGAGTTCACTTTTTGCACAGTGTTGGGGGGTATGTAACATATGAGAATGTGTTTTAGGTTTAATCAAACAGTCTGATTTAATAAGACATTACCATGTGTCTAATTTTTTTCAGTGATTTAAATTTTAAAGGATTATATGAGAACCAAACAAAGACCACAGTATGGAATCCAATAGCTGACAAATAGATAAGAGCTTAAAAGTAATATTTTATGATAATTGATTTAATAGAAAAAAAGCATTGAGTGCTACTGTTAGTTCTTTTTAACCTTGTGCATTTTGCTTCAAATGGAACAGCAATAAGAGAGATTTATCAATGACTGCTTGCTATGCAGAATGTATACCTTAAGATTGATGCTCAAGATAGACTGCCCTAGGGTGCAGGTTAACACAATGAAGATGCCTCTGTAAAGGACTAAAAGAGTGCCTCAGTGGTTCCATATATTTGTAAAACAATTACATAAATATGATTGTAAATACATGAATATGTAATTTCCACATACAGTTAGGCTGATATTATTATTTCCTGGTATAGGTCATACTGTGAAGAATGTAAATGCCCAGAGGCTTGTATCACAGTTTAAAATATAATTTTGTCTTGCCCTATATCCTTTTGTATATTTTTTTAGCTTGTCATTTTATTTTACCTTGGTTTTGTTTAGCTCCTGCTGTCGTTTTATGTCTAAGGCTGGCCACAGATAAATAAGTCTCTTGATAGTTCTGACAGGAGATGGGAATGATCCCTCAAAACTCAGGTGACTTTCTTTTTCAATGCCTGCACTAGGAAAATGCTGTTTCATTTTCTGTAGAAAAGCAGGTTTGGAAATCTCTACATTTCATGCATAGCATTTGTTTTATTCTTCTTTGTAAATGTGTTACTGTCTGATTAATACTGGAAGGCTACATTGCTATTGGCCACTTTTCTTTTGACCCATTAGCTAGCACATGGTAGTAAAGCACATTTTCTTACATTTAAACACATTATACAGTTGGAACTGCTGTGTCTATCATATAGTGAATATGCATTTGGAGAATGTGGAAGCCGGTAAACATCTAGTAAATGTACTTTGACATCAGCTACGTTTACACTTCCTGTATTTTTTTTCAGGGGTATAACTTTTGAATGCATAACCATGATTACAGGAGCTCTCTTTTATTGCTGAAGGAATGCTTTCACATTTTTTGAAAAAATATTATCCTTTTGGGCTACTTTATTTTATTTTTTTATGTGCACACGTTTTTAAACTGATATATATATATATATTTATAAATTATGCAAATCCATGTTTACTGTAATTTTCCTTTGCTGGCTCTCCCTCATGTCAGTATACCGATGGGTTACTCTGCCCTCATTACCTGATAGAACAACACCACTAAATATAACGTTTATCCCAATGACCCCCCCACGTCCCTCTGTATAGCCAAGCAAAGGAACACCATGGAGGGAAGCTATGCTGACATGAAGGAGAGTCAGGAAATGAAAATTATGGTAACTATGGAAAACAATTTTCTATTTTCCATATTTAACTCTTGTCAACAAACCAATGGGACATACCTGGCACAAACCACAAGGGCTGAGTGCCAACATACTACAAATAAAATGTATTCCTGAAAAAAGTTATAAGTAAAAATAGAGGAACAGAGCACAGTTAGGTGCTCTGCAAATTACATCTGCTGGAACATTTCCAAACATGCCCAGGTTGAAGCCATTACTTGGTTAGATTGACTCTTCTGAAGGGAAAAGGCCTGCTAATGTATAAAAAAGCTGGATGGTCTTCACTTCCCAAAACAAAATCACTTTGAAACAAGCTGAAGAGCCTTTCTTAGTATGTTTGGGAGGAACATAAACCTTTGCATGAAAACGTTCCATCCTCTGTAGGTAGATAGACATCAAGCTCACAATGTCAAGCCTGCAAATCTCATCCTCTGAAGGCAAGAAGTGTGGGAAGTTTGGCAAGAACTTAGACATTGGGTGCAAGACCACCCTGTTTGAAAACACTTAACAGTATGGTTCATTACATACAAAAGATTGAAGTTCTGATATGCTCCTGGCTGAAACTATGGCTATTAGAAAAACAAGGTCAGGTACCACAAGGACTAGGAGGAATCAGGAAATAAAAGAAGCACCATAAGTCGTTTAGGAAATGTCATACTGAGATACTCAAGGTTCTTGAATGGCTGGAGCTGGCTCTTCCAGTTGTTAAGTCATCAAAAACATAGACAGAGTGTGTGAAATTATCCACATGTGAGCTATCAGATGAGCTTTTGTCTGTACCAATGTCAATAAATCATCCAGATAGTTGCAGAATTCTTGAAATTTCAAGAGGGCCATCACAGAAAGGAGAACTTTGGATAAGGTCTATGGTGAACAGAGACCAAATGGGAGACAGTGCAATTGATAATGGTGATGTCCTTTGTCAAATCTGAGATATTGTTGAGGATTTTCTGATATCAGAAGTGCTTTAAAACCGTTTTAAACTTACAAAAACTATCAAAGACATTTTAGTGTAGGTCCTTCAGCTGCTTCTAGCCAAAAGTCAGGACACATTGTTTTAGATATAAAGCCAGAAAATTGTTTTGGTGGTGCCAGCCAGGTCGCCTACATCAGACAGCAAAAATCTAATTCTAATACATGGTAAATGCACTGGAAAAAAATAGAAAAAACAACCAGATATTCTCTCTTCAACTTAAAATAGAAATCCACAGTTGTAATGTGTAAGGTTTATAATGTGTAATGCCACTATTTTCCTTTACTTCAGTTTTTATAAATCAGTCTCAGTTACTCCAATCTTCTGCTATATAAAACACTTCTTAATGTTGAAGCCTTGACCAGTTAAGACTATTTAAATGTATAAATATCTTTTGTGTGTGTTTCTTTTCCTTTATTGTAGATATACATGATATTGAGAATATCTTCTGTAAGGATATTAGTGTTCATTTTGGTACCTAAAGTGGAACCCTAGAAAAGACAACTTTATAAAATCACATGAAAGAGTCTGCATCTAAAATCAAATGAATAAAATAAAAACAACAATTTTGTAGTGTTAAAAATTGTATTATTCCCATCATATCACATGTTCATTCAAGAAGTGGCTATTGAAGATTTAGTGCTTTCAGTTTTGTCATATTGTCTTTACCATTCAATCAAAAGCTTTTTTTGGAGCATTGCCAGCTGTGCATTTTATGTCATTCAATTACTCCTTTTTATGGTAGTATATTTTGAAAAAGAAGTGGAATCAGTAAATGAGGTTAACCAAATAACCTCTTAATTTTAACTAACTTGACAATTCATACATTTATGGATAGGTCATAATTTTTCTTGCTTTTGTCAGAGGCATAATCTTAGGCATTAAACATTATATTTTAATGTATTTTGTTGTACATTTATAGCAAGCAATCACTGTTAATGCTTTAAAACCTTTTTTTCTTATTCCAATAAATGCCACTGTGTGGTTGATTAGTTTAATATAAGCCAAGTTTATATTAAATGTAATTCTGCTCACTTTCACAGTATGCACTGCAGGATGCAGAAGATGTAGAGTCATTTTGCAGCTTATTTTATTATTTCATAACATTGCCAGAATATGTAAAATGCTACCAGGAATGAAACTAACAATCCAAAGCATGCATACTTTAACTGCTTCATCTTCACTGCTATTAGATGCCTTCAGAACAGTTTTTTTTTTACATTCCCAGATTGCTCATTGCACACAGGTTTCAAGGGATTGCTGACTTGAACACATCAGCTAATCTATATGCTTGGTTACATACCGTATATAGCTTGAAGTGGTAGTGCAATAGGGTGTCCAAAAAGGGGTAATCCCTATAAAGACCGACGGTGGGCAGATAGTGGGAAAACTCTTAATTTGTCTTCTAGAAGCCATCAAATTACTGCATCTCTTAGAAGTTATTCATTAGTTGTGCGTAAGCAGCAAACATTAAGGCAAATCGAACTGTGTCAAAATCTGTATTCGTAAATGTGTAGTAGCGTAGCTTCATTCTCATTATTCAATAACCTTTACAGAAAAACTCCTATTACAACGGACAACTCATAAATGTGTTAAAGCAGAACTAAAGTTTATAGAATCTCTCATGATGTAACCTTACTACCTTACTAGTCTTAAGAAATACATGAATATTCAGACCTGCAAAATTGTCTACTTCACCTTTTGGATGTTTGTCTGCTGTGCCATTTAGACAATATGAAAATTAAGAATTTACTCAGATCCAAATGTGATATATAGAAAGTGTTCAAAGGACTGTTATTAACTCTTCAATACAATCAGAATTCTTACATCACACATATTGCAACAAAGTTTAAGCTGGTCAGCAATGTCAAAGTGACATCTGTGCTCAGATGAAAAGAAAATATCATACTCTATATTAACAATTTGTTGTAAGAAAACATTTATACAGTAGTTCCACTTTTGCAGTCAAATTTGAGAAAACTCCTTTATGTGTTAGTTTTGTGTTCCCATTTACACAATATACCTACAAAATATATATTTTTAAATATTTCTACTCTTTCTAGTTAATTTATGGAGCAGGTCTTTGGCAGACTGTAAACTAGTCTGAATAATTTCAAAGTGAAAGTGAAGATGGACAAAGTGGAGGCAGATAATTGAAACAGCCAATAGTAAACTCCCAATGCTTTTGAATGGGAATTCATCCTTTTTTTTCCCTCTATTCTGACATCGATCGTGTCAGATTACTCGAACAGTGTTTGGCTCACTTCACTTCTGATCGGTCATTCACTCGGCTGCCCTCGGCAGCTTTGTGAATAGACCCCTGAGTTTCCTTTATTAAGCTGCAATGCAGAACCAAAGCCAGATATCCTTAACTCTGTTAGGACAGTGTTCCAATCTAGTTTACAACTGATAATGGGATCTGCTAGAACAGTACAGGCAGGATTAATTATTGGTAACAATAATTTCCCAGACCCCACCTTAACCCCTTGCTCCCAGTGTAACACTCAAATGCAGCCCGGGGGTGGGCTTTTTTCATATTGCCGCATATATGTGGCATGTATTTGTTGTGCACCCCTAGCACTGACTGCTCCTGACCTCAAATTACCGATAGGGAGCAATGAGGACTGACTCAAGATCATGTGATCACCTGTATAACTAATCTTATTGTATAATTTTTCCCTCACTAGAGGAGTAGTCTGAAAGTTTAAAAAAAGTCTGGTAAAAAAACTAAGATACAATAAAGATAAAATAGTTAGATGAGGGTTTTATCTTGGTAGTATTTTTGTGGTGAGTAGTGATGAGGTGGAGTATCTAAATCAGTCCGAGGCAAGTTTGGCTAACTGTACCAAAGTTCTGAGTGTTAATCCAAACCTTATTAATGTCAGTGAGAGCCCAAACGTTAAAATCAGTTCTGCTCATTTTCAGGGACAGTTTGCAAGTTTTGTTGAAAAAAAAATGGCAAGGCTAAGTGGACACTGTACAGGTGGACATGTACCATTGCAAAAAATACATTTCAGTGGGGAGCATCTCTTTTAATAATGCCTAAAGTAAAACATAAAAAATGCAAAATTTAATTAAATAACATGCTTGTGGAAATGCCCTAAACCTGTCTGTGAAGTGGAGAATCTGTATTTATGGAACCCCACTCAAAAAAAGAAAGATATGGGGTTTCACCCTAAAATCCATACCAGACCTTTATTCGAGCATACGCAGCCTGGCTGGCCAGGAGAGGTTAGGGAGTAGCCAGTGTGCACCCCTCCTTCTGATGCCATGCCCTCAACATGTGGAGGGTACCCTGCTAGGAAAGTGGGGACCTGGCAAGGCACCATGTCCCCATGTTGATGGGGACTAAGGCCTCTTCCCCACATGCCTGACTAGCCACTGCAGCAGCTCCTCTTATCTCCCAGCAGACTGAATCTTCTTGATGAATTGTGCCTCTTCTCTCAACATATTTCCACAATTCATCTCGCATTTGCTTCCTCTGTTACATGAACCTAACCCTATTTCATCTGCTGCTCCTGTCTGCTGTGTGCCCTCTTCATCATTCATCTCTGCTGCTAACACCTGTGTGCGCTTAACATTTTACAAGTTGTCTGCTGGCTCCAGTATGCAATCTACAATACTGCTGCTGTTCCCTGAGTGTATTTGCCTTGGATACAGCTTGACCCCCAAGGCCTGCAGATACTAATGTTCCCTCAACAAACCTCCACGCCTCTGCTGAGGATTCTCCTAATCACAAGTGCCACCAAACTTATAATACAACTGTATAAAGTATTACAGGTCATAGACTTTCTGAGATCCTTTATCCATTCCCTCTATGTGAGCCCAAACCAAGAGACTTATATACGTACCTGTATAATGTAATACAGGTCATAGACTTTCTGCAATACTATATCTATTTCCTCTCTGTTAACCTAAACCAGGAGACTAATGTACGTATATGTATGCAGTAACACGGGGCCTAGATCTTCCTAATCTGCTTCATTACAATGACTCTTGTGTGATTACTACCTACATGTATGGCATAATACAGGACTGCTTGATTATCACAGTGGAGTTATCCCCTTAGAGACTGTTGCATTATATATATGTAAGAAGCATTACAAATTATCTTTGTGACTGAACATTGCACAGGAACATTCCATCTGAATCTCTGAGTGAACGTATGACTGAAGCACATTCTAGTGCATTCCACATTTGAGATCCATCACATAAAGTTATAAATATTACAAGGGCGAACATAGGTTCAGTCAAACTTATAGCTCAGCACTAGTAATGGCTAGATATACAGTATACAGCTAAAGTTTAAAAATTATAACTTTTTTTTACTATATTGGGCTAGTTTTCATTGACAAAAAAAGTATAGGATTTCCATCACATATCTAAAATGTACAACAAGTGAAGGTCCAATTTGTCCTAAACAAAACAAGGTATATTTCACTTGCATACACAAGTAAAAAATAAAAAGTAGAAAAAGCGCCAGAGGTGACCAGTCCACTAAAGGGTTAACATGTGTGATTGCTACGGGTCGCTGCCCCACTTCAGCCAGGGAGACTGTGGTATCTGGGAAGAAAACAAAAGACAAGGGGCGCCTACCCTAGTGTGGATCAATTTTATTGAGAAGCAGCAAAGATAAAATTATACTCACAAGAGTAGATCCCAAAGGAGCTTTCAAATCCAAGGAATGGTAAACCAGGAAATGATGTAGAAGAGCTGCACTGATAAGACTGTGTGGCAGCTCAGATTGCCAACATTATGTTGGCAATCTGAGCTCTTATCCATAATTTCCTGGTTTACATCTTATCCATCATTTCGTGGTTTACCATTCCTTGGATTTAAAAGCTCCTTGGGTGTAGGCGCCCCTTGTCTTTTTGTTTTCCTGCATACACAAGTAGTTGCAACAATATTACAGTTTTACTAACGCATGCCAAACTTGCAAAACTAGGTCCAGGTTTTCTGGGTTTATTTTACTTTTCATCATTAAAGTGACATGAAGCCCTCCCTTCACCCCCCCCCCCCCCCCCAGTGCTGCTGTAAGGACCTGTGATGCCTCTTGATCGAATCATCTTTTTCTTTCCAGTAGTTTTCAGCAGTCCCTCCAGCACTCTTGCCGGTCTCTGATCCAGCGCAGAATGCTGTTTCTTCCTATCCCACGGAGTCTGTCTGACGTGCACACTCGTAGATTGACTTTTACTTAGCTCTCCTCCTCTCCCAACCATTCATGTCAACTGCGCATGCGTCCGCACACATTTTCCTGCACGGCCACTAGGGAAGCTATAGTTCTACAATTGGGAGTGAGCAGAGGAAACAGAGGTAAGTTTTTACCTATTTGGTTATTGTTTTATCTTTTTTAATGTTTTTGCATGTATCTACTGCTTGCTAGCAGTAGATATATGTAGATATATGCAACAAAACTTTAATATCACTTTAAGGGGTTAACATTATATTGCAAGGGGAAACTTTAGTTTATGAAGTTTTCATAAAACAGCAGGTAAAAATGTGACCAGTAATTTGAAATATGTTTTTGAGGTATGGTATGTGAATGGAAACATATAGCAAATATAAAATAGATGATATCCAAATTTGTCTGCAAACGTGGAAATACATATAAAGTTTGTCAGTCAAAATACCTGTTACTAACTGTGCACAAAAACAGGGTTGTCACTCAAACATAGCTGTTACTTGTTCTGCAATAAAAACAAGGATGTCACCTAAATAAACATGCATTTATGCTGAAATCCAGGCAGCTATAAAAGACACGCTTTAATGTAGCAATGTATTTATTAACAAATAATTATATGCTTTTGTTTTTAAATTCAGCTAATGTAAGTATCTGAATTTGACTTGTTATGAACCTTTTGAATTCCCCTAAACAGCAGCAATTTGACCGAAAGATGAATGGTCAGGACTGAGAGCATATCAAGTGTGCTGAATACTAATTTTATTGGAAATAAATGATACAAATTAGAAAAAAATGAATTTTTCTAAAATGTTTGCCATTGAAGCTTTTCTCTAATTTGTACATATTTACTGTTAAATACAATCAACAAAATATTGTCTAATTTGTGCAACTTTAATGTAACATAGTGGGATGGTAAAGCTTAAAGAGAATATATGCATTTTACCTTAGGATAGCTTTATTCCTCTTTTGATGCTACATATGATAGGGGAAAAACAATATAAGTAAAATGCTAGCATTGAACTAAGATAAGACTAACTAGGCTTCACGAGGGCACAAATAAGCATAAAGGCAACTTTTCACAGGTGTGACATGTAAAAATGTGAATAACATTATGTTCATTTATGTGAGCATTTGATGCTTGTACAGTGAGTGCAAGTGTCATCCACATTGTTGTTGTGACCTGCGGCCATATTTTAGAGAAAATAGTCAGACATGTAGAACATTGGCTGGAGTGTAAGCAGTTTGATTGGACTGTAATGTAAGTGGGGGATTGGAATCATTTTTTACCAAGAAGCAAAAATTAGGATATATTATGTCAGAAATAAAAGCCAAAAATATTACAAAGACACACTGCACCTCACGTAAGAGGGTTTACTAGGCTGCTACAGTAGAGGTAGAAAGAAGACAGTTTTTATTGTGAAATAAAAATACAGTGTATTATGTCAGAAAAGGGAGCCAAAGATATTACACAGACACACTGTCCATTATGTATCTGGTTTTAAATAAAAAGTATAGTAGTTTATGTCAGAGGCAAGAGATAGAAATATTGCACAGATACGCTCCATGCTGTGCAAGTGTTTTTACTAGGCTGCAAATAAACAGTGAGATATGAAGTTTATTGTGAAATTAAAATTTTTGTGCATTATGTCAGAGGCAAGGGCCAGACATATTTAAAAGACATGCTGTACATAATATAACCATTTTTACTGGGCTGTACAATAAGAAGGAAAGACGAGGCTGTTTCATTGTAAAATAAAAATGACAGTGTATTATATCAGAGACGAGAGGCAGTGTCACCTTTGCACTTCTACTATATAAATTCTTTTTTTTTTTTAAAGTAAATAACCCCTGTTTCCGTGTGCACACACACACACACACACACACGTGTAAAAAAAATTCTCCTTGTGAATGCATGTATATACAGTACATCAATGCTGATTTACAACACATATTAGGTAGTGCCGTATACACCAGAAAATAATGATTTGGGGCTATGTGTTATTTAGCAGCAGAAGTGCAGCATGTACAAACCACCTGAATTTCACAATTTCTGACTTTCATTGTGTATAAATTCAGAGTTTTTGCCAATATTGGCCTGTTAGCTGAACTGTCCATAGATTAAACGGAGGCACATTCAAGCAACATTAATCATAGTTTGTTGCCATTTCATGCAATTTTGGCACATTTTGTGTCTATTTACTCAACACACTATCCTTATACTTCACAAAAAAAGTGGTGATTATATTGTGTTTCTGTGCACTAAAATGTAGGTTTGATAAAAAATTGTGCAGATTCAATTGCAGCTACCATCTTTTTATTCTACAGGTTCTCCAATTTCAGAAAATGTATAATACTTTGTGGGTTATAAGTATTCTTTAGGCCCAAAATGTATGTTTTTGCATGTGTGTAAAAAGAAAAAAAAATTGGCCCAACAGCAAAATGGTTGTACTTGTTCCACCAGATGCACATATTTACTTTTATTATACATCTTCACTGGGTGCAAAGAGATTGAGCCCATTGTAAGTTACTAGTTACCCCCATTTGATAGTGTTGGGTGCTTGAAGGCCAATCACCAAGCACCAGTGCTGCAACATGGATGAAGGGGAAGGAGTCACATGCTCCACTAGTAGGTATTTTCTTTGCTTCCTGGGGATCAAAGGAGTAATGAGGATGTTAAAGGTAGGTAAATATGTACTGCTGGTTGGGGCACTGTCAAAGAGAACATGCTGTTTTGCATGGAAAAGGTACAGACTCATTTATATCCATGTTTAATTCAGAGCACAACATTATAGCTTGAAACACCATGCATTTTTATTTAACCAATTAGAATAAATAAAGTTTCCTAATGTAGGGTAATTGTTGACAATTACATTTTCCTCACTGCACATTTTGTAATGAACTATGAGGGGGATTGAGCAAAACTAAAGCAGAGTCATTCAGGAGTTCATTTGCATGGCAACCAATCAGCTTCTCTCTTTCATTTTCAAAGCTTAACTGAACAAACTGAAGAGAGGACCTGACTGGTTGCCATGGGCAACTGCTCCAGATTATGTCTGCTCCAGATTTATAATTGCCCCCTATTTATATTTTAGGGATGCACCAATACCGATACTAGTATCGATATCGGTGCGGATTCTGAATATTTGGGCAAGTACTCATACTCTTCTCTATGCTCCGATGCCTAGCACGAGTACTTCCGGTATCAGGAAGCCGGGCAGCGTGTAAAGAGTCGCCACCCGACTTCCCGATTAACAAAAAGTCCCCTCTTACCTTAGTATGTGCAGCCTGTAATTCCCCTCTCCAGCGAAAACGCAGCCTTCGTCCGGTACCCAGCCGGAGCCGTCTAGCCGGCCAATCAGGAAGCCGAGCACCGTGTAATGACGCGACGCCCTGCTTTCTGATTGGCTGGGAAGCTGGCTTCATGCTCCCTCGTCATCTCATGTCAAGAGAGCATGGAGCCGGCCTCACGGCCAATCAGAGAGCAGGGCGTCGCGTCATTACACGGTGCTCGGCTTCCTGATTGGCCGGCTAGACGGCTCCGGCTGGGTACCGGACGAAGGCTGCGTTTTCGCTGGAGAGGGGAATTACAGGCTGCACATACTAAGGTAAGAGGGGACTTTTTGTTAATCGGGAAGTCGGGTGGCGACTCTTTACACGCTGCCCGGCTAATCAGGAAGCTAGGTGGCAAGTCATTACACGCCACCTGGCTTCCTGAATGGGACTTCCGTTACTCGGTAATTGGTATCGGCGAGTACCGAAAAAAAATTATCGGTACTCGTACTCGGTACCAAAATACCGGCATCGGTGCATCCCTAATATATTGGGTTGGGTTATATATATATTAACTGCAATGTCGCTTTAAGTACTTCAGATAATTGCATGCATGGTGTGGCCTATGAATAATGCTACACAAACAGCCTTTCAGTGAGCACATGTTTTTTCCTGACTGTTTTATTATACAAAAAATAACAGGATGATTATTTTTACATTGCTAAATATCAGTGCTGATAACCTGTTTAATATCAGGAAGACACATTGATCTTAAAAAGCCCCTTATAATCAAGACCAATACAAGAGGACATGTATGTCAAATGTTTAACCAGTTTTGTGTAAATATGACCACATTACAGTTTTATTAAGTCTTATTTGCATTGCTCCATAGATACAACACCTTTTAAATATTATTTTCTGAAAACTGGCTTGTGTAGCCACAATAAGCTGTCCATTTATGGAGAAATGTCATTTAAAAACATTTGTCCAAAGACATTCACTAGACAGCAATGTTTTATTTACTTTTAATTCCAATGAGGTCTTTACAATTGTTAGAGTCATATTTGAAGGAAACATAATACTAAACTGTTTGACAGCTGTAAATACATTATATTGAATATTATTTTTGCCCACATAAAATATCAGTTGTAGCTGTAATAGTGCAATTCTATTAATGTACAGTCAGTGTACTACAGCTATAGTAAATGGTGAACTCTTTTTTGTCTGGGTTGTTCTTTTCTCATGGAAAGCTTTTGAGAGATCCTTATTCTTTGTCAATTCAAGGAATACTTAGAACTCACATCAAGGAATGTGAAGCTAATTTAGTCTGTTCCTCAGGTCAAGAAGTACTAAAAATAAATGACAAGCTACACTATATAAAATAAGAATACAGAGAAAGCCAGGTAATAGACATGCTCTAGATAGCATTATATGTAGAAAATAGACATAGTTGTGTCAGATACATAACATCTTCCAACTAAGTTGTAAAAGAAACATATCATGAGGTATTGCATTACTGACCTCTCCTTCTTAAAATGCCAGTTGCCTGGCTTTCTTACTGACCCAATTGCATGAATTCTGTCCTGACTTTTTTTACTTAATTTGCATGCTTCCAGATTAGTGATCTCATTAATAATAAACCCAGATTGGTAGGTAACAGCCAAAACACTAAAATTGATATCCTTTATAGACAAACCCTAGGGTGTGGCAGGTGAGTATATATAAGGGGAGGTGGTGTAGACTGCTCCTTTACTGTGGGGAAGCTGGCCACACATTCCTTTCTGGGTGGGGAGGACGACTCATTTATGGTGTCAACAAAGATATATGGTATGTACATTCAATGATGGAGATTACTTTGTATGGATTGCAAATGGGCAGTATTTTTCAGGGAGTTTTCTCCTATTAATGATCTTGGTACTGGTGTTTATTTAGGTAATTTTCAACAATGCATGATAATTCTGTAGTGAGTGTGAAGATACCCCAATGGGATTTGCTGTGCGGCTTATTTTAAGGTATCAGGGATAAGTATATGGGTCCCCAGTACATTTGAATATACTTGGACTAATACACTTGGCTCAATATATTCATATCATCAAATGAGTTAAAGGTGACATCATGGAATGGATGGACTAATTAAGGAAATAAAAATAGTTGTCTGCTTCTGAGATATAGAGCAAGTGTGTCCAGTATGGATTGGTGTAATGTTGCCCTGTATTTGTAGATCCTCCCAAACGGTGGCTGGGTAGGTAGGAATCCAGGGGAGACCAATGGGATAGAGGTAGGAGTATATCTATGAAATAAGTAGTGTTCTCAGGTAAGAAAGAACAATATGATTAAAAAACGATTATTATTCTCAAATATACTCTTGGCAGGGTAATCATTCTTGTGTTGTGTATCCCTAAATTCGCCCCCCTCATTTGTGGAAGTGTGCTATGGGTCAGGGATCATATCCATAGGTAAATTGGTAAAATCCCTACCTCCTGTATCTTATATTACTGTTCTATACCTATATATGTCAAGAATGCTATATGTATTATAGCATTCTTGACATATCAGATCTGCATAACAGGTCCAATAGGCTGTAGCGAAGGCACAGCAATAAAATTACACTAATGCTGCCACTTCTGGTGTCTCCATTGAAGGGACATTGACCTGGAGGCAGACTTTTACAGTTACTGCCAGTCATTTCAGCACCTCTACTCTGCAAAGGAAGCATGATAAACCAGATAGTACCATAATTTGTAATACCCGTTCCGTTAAGTGTTTTGAAGTGCAAATCTCCTCCCAATGGCTTGAGACTACATCACATGTTACCAGTTAGACCCTCTGCAGCAATCCCTTTTCCTAAATTACATTTTGAAAAAGTAAGCTGACCATCAAAATTGTGTGACCTTATTTAGAAAGATGATTGTATGGTATTTTTTTTTAATTAATTCTTCAAAGGGAAGGTTTTTAGTGCAGTTAATGGGGGTTTTCTGCTGAAGGCTGTCTTTTGTCCAGTGTTTTGATTTTCACTTCAATAAAGATGCTATCTTAAAAAGTCACTATAAGAATGATCAGAAATTCTTTTGAAATGTTTTTGTAGTTTGAGTGAAAGATAGATTGCTATATTATACATAATTCTGGCAGATGAAAGTAACTGTTAAATATTCCTTTCACCAGTCAACAGCAAACTACACAGCAGCAGACCCAAGCTTTTATTATCTGGTAAGCAACCACTGATGCTTAGATGTCTAAGAAAATAGAAAAAAACTTAATGTGCAATGGATATAATCAACTGCACTAAATTTACTTCTAGCATCTTACGTTATCAATGTGCTTGTATCACAAGGGGGGCTAATTATAAAGACCAGCAAATAATGCATTTCATTCTTATACACTTTGCACATCTTTGCCACTAAGGGGCTGGCTTATTAAAACTAAAAAAATTTTACTAACACTAATCAAAGTAGGAAGAAATTTTTTTTAGTTTTGATTATTTTTGTCTATGGATTGCATAACAAATAAATCCTTTTTGGCGGACAATATTACCAAAATTAAGCCCTTTTTGTCCCCAAAATATTATTATACAGGATTTATATAGCGCCAACAGTTTGCTCAGCGCTTTACAATATAAGGAAGACATTACAATTACAATACAATTCAAGACAAGATGGTAAGGAGGGCCCTGCCCCTGAGGGCTTACAGTCTAAAAGGGAGGGAAAGTGATACATGAGGAGGTAGCTGTGTGGGGATTAATTATTTGATAAAGTGATAGTTCAGTGGTCAGGTTGAGGTGGCAAAGGCTTCCTTGAAGGGATGAGTCTTAAGGGATTGCCTAAAGGCAGTCAGAGTGGGAGATAGTCGGACAGGTTGGGGTAGAGAGCTCCATAGGATGGGAGATGCTCTAGTGAAGTCCTGGAGGCGAGCATGGGAGGAGTTGATGAGGGAGCTGGAAAGTAGAAGGTCATTTGAAGAGCGGAGGGGACGGTTAGGGTGGTACTTTAAGACAAGGTTTGAGATGAAGCCGGGGGCAGAGTTGTGGATGGCTTTGTAAGTGGTTGTTAATATTTTGAACTTTATCCTTTGGGGTATTGGAAGCCAGTGCAGGGATTGGCAGAGGGGTTTTGCAGACACTGAGCGGTTGGTCAGGTGGATGAGTCTAGCAGCTGAATTCATGATAGACTGAAGGGGGATAGCCTGTGTAGTGGAAAGCCAATGAGGAGGGAGTTACAATAGTCAAGACGAGAGATAACAAGTGAGTGGATGAGTAATTTAGTGGTTTCATTGGTGAGGAAGGGGTGTATTTTGGAGATGTTACAAAGGTGAAGACGGCAGGATTTGGATAGGGATTGGATGTGAGAAAGAAAGGTGAGGTCCGAGTCAAGGATGACACCTAGGACCTTGGCATGTGGGGAGGGCTGGATAGTTGTGTTAACAATCTCAAGGGAAAAGTTGGGTTAAGGGGCACGGGGGGAGGAAATATCATGAGCTCAGTTTTTGAAAGGTTGAGTTTTATGAAGTGTTGCGACATCCAGACTGATATATCAGTAGTAGTAGTATATAGTAGATTAGTGACACGCAAGGACACTGAGGGGGTGAGTTGTGGAGTAGAAAGATAGATTTGATTGTCATCAGCATAGAGATGGTATTGGAAGCCATGTGAGGTTATTAACTGACCAAGGGAGGAGGTGTACATAGAGAAGAGAAGGGGTCCAAGGACAGAGCCTTGGGGGAACCCTACAGATAGAGGAAGAGGGGGAGGATGTAGATTTGTAGGTGTCACTAAATGAGCGCTTAGATAGGTAGGAGGAGAACCATGAGAGAGCAGAGTCTTGTAGGCCAAGTGAGTGGAGTTTTTTGAGGAGGAGCAGGTGATCAACAGTGTCAAAAGCAGCAGAAAGGTCTAATAGCAAGAGTAAGGTGTAGTGGCCATTGTTTTTAGCTGTTATTAGGTCATTAGTGAGTTTTAGGAGGGGGGTTTTAGTTGAGTGAAGGGGGCGAAAGCCGTACTGTAAGGGATCAAGAAGGTTGTTATCAGTGAGGTGACAGCTCAGGCGGCTGTAGATAAGGCGTTCCAGGAGTTTGTAGGGTCCATTGAGGATTTTTTGGGTATTGGGGTGACCAGGGCATGCTTCAGAGGGGAGGGAAAGATGCCAGTAGAGAGTGAGAGATTGAAAATGTGAGTATGAGAGTGTAGGATAGAGCAAGAGGGTGACCGGAGTAGATAGACAAATTGCAAAAATTTTAAAAATTGCTCTGGTCCATAAGAGTGTACAGAAAGCTGAAGTTGTTACAACTGGAGAAAATAAATATATCTCATCCTTTATTTTTGTAATAATTATACAATAATATTGTTTTTTTAAATATTTTAATGTTGTGCTCTTTTTCCCCCACGTTTAATAAATCAGAATCTATTCATGTCCAAATAAAATGAGAAATAGGAGTGGAAAAAACCTGCTGAGAAGTGGGTAAATATTGCAAAAATGAAAACAAATAAAATGTGAATATTTCGATATTTTCAACTCCAGATTTACCCAGGTTTCTGGTTGAAGGGACCCCACCCCCACAGATATATACAATATTTACACTAATTTAGCTGATTGCCCCAGTAAATTCAAATAAGCTAAAATACCTAAATATTCAACTGAATTTGTGGTCATGTGACACATGGGATCTTGGGGGTGATTTACTAACCTAAACACACGCATGCACCAGGTGCGTGTGATTTTTACACAGCAAAGCGTATTTATCAACCAAAAAGTCTCTATAAGGCATATTTCCACTAATGCCATATATGGAAAAATCATGCACATGATGCATATATAATGCTGCTTCATAGTTTAGACAAAAATGGTTAGCTCATGCATTTACATTCCTGCATTCATCAACGCAAGCAACACAATGTAGAGCTAATTTACACAACATCACCTTGCAATTCAGGGCAGGGCTTTGCACACCACACCTGCTGGGTGTGTACACACTACAAAGGTGTTTAGATTCCACCCATAGATCATGCTGGGAGGAACACACTACAGAGGTGTATACATGTTTGTGGTGTGTTTATAAGGTTAGTAAATCAACCCCCTTGAGTCTTCTCTATTATCAATTACAGAATGCATGTTGATGTAGACACTTCATATTGAGTTCATCACTTGTATCCTAACAAGGCCCTGATGACCCAGCGGTGGCGTGATGACATCAGGACATGGGTAAGCAAAATAACCGGTTGACAGCAGTTGTGAACTGCAGTAATAGATCATCAGTCTTGACTTTCAGAGAAGGTACAGTGAAGGGTCACAGGATGCTGTATTCAGATTTTTTGGGTGGGAGTGGGATGGGTGGGTAAAATTTTGCCTGGAGATGGGTTCTAAGGTGATGTAAATTAGCACCACATTTTTGACAAAAAAATAGTTGAATTTTTTTTAAAAGCCAAAATGAATGTGTAAAATAAAATATTCTTGATTTTTCTCGCTTTGCAAAAATATTGTTACTATTAAAAAATATGTCCTAAACAGCTTTATGAAAAGAAAATGAAAAAAACAAAACAATCAGTTTCAGCCTTTTATAAATATGTCGCAGAATATTTCTAGTCTCTCCGTTAACTGAAATAAGCTAAGCCCATATAGGATTTTCATTTTTTACATTGTATTTGCATAGAACTAGTACATATTTCCTTCATATTGTTTTGTTTTCACATATCTCATTATAGTGTTTTCTATACAAACAAAACTTCACAATTATAGCCTTTGTTTAATCTTACTTTGATTTGTAAAAATACTTTTGTCAATCTTTGTGTAATTGCTCGTAAAGAGTGGGGCATTTTTACTGTGGAATACATTTAGAAAGGGTGTTCTGTCTTTTGATGGGATTGTGCCTAAATAACAAGTGCTCACTGTTCCTCATGTGATGTTTTCATCTGCAGTTCGCCTACTCTGTGCATTAATATGCATTTGATAATAAGACTCTGTGGTGTGTCCATAGAAACCCTTGCTAAAACACTCATACTAATTAGATTTGTTTTGATTTGGATGTTTTACTGGCGCTTTGCCTCCTTACTTTACACCCATTTTTAACCTATTCATACCTAATGAAAAATTGTGATAGAGGCTCAATAATGTGTCTAAGTGTATGCTATGAACATAATAGGCAAAATAGTGAGTGATTCCAATGCCACACATGAACACACTTGCCGTAGGTCTCAGACTTGGCAGAGACTTGTAGCATGCCTGCTTATATTGAGATTCCCACACATGCACTGGCAAGGTCCCAAAGAACTAACAGATTTGTGGCCTGTCTTCACAAGCACAGACACACCGCAATGTCTTTTTGAGTCTCAAAGGCCTGGCAAAGACCTGCAGTGTGAAGAAAAAACAGGCAAAGGGCCTTCAAGATGGTGGAGCAGAAATAGACTGGTGCCAGGAGAACTATAGCTGCAAGTAAATACTGCTAAGTATGTTTTGTTTATTATTACACAGGGATAAGTATTAAAAAGATGATAGATGATAGATGATAAAAAGATGATTTTACTTAGGCATGGTGAAGCTCCTCTTTTAGGAAATGTATAAGATTCTGCTGGGTGATTCAACACACCTTCTACTACCAAAATATAAAGTATCTGTCTTCGTCAGATTTGCAAAAGACAGTTAATTTAATAAAATGACCAACTAATGAATCGAGACACTTTATCTCCTTTCTGCTGGGGGTGGGGAGGGGGAAGGTACTGCGCCTGGACAGTGACATAGCTTATCGAGATGTGTCTTCAACATCTATATTCTATTTTGTACTCTATATTTTTCTTATCTGTCTGTATTATATATCCATGTTAAGTTTTCTAAATAAAGTTATAAAAAATGCTAAAGATAAAAAGAAAAGCAAATAGAACACACTGGATAGCACAGACAAACACATTTAATGGAAAGATAATGAGTAAAATGCACTCATGTGGTGATAACTTGATCAGTGCACCTAACAGTCAAATGATTCGCATCAAATACTGGCTGACAATACAGTTGCTATCCCTCCAGAGTGCCAGCAAGAAGTGACACAGTGTGCAAATGTTATGACGTTAAAGTGAACTCTGAAAAGAGGGAATCAATTGCAGCAACTCAATCAGCTAAGGTGTACTAAATGGGGTAACAAGCTAGCAGCCTGCAAAATAGGTGCCTCCACTGACATGTTTTGGGGCCTTTCCCCTTCATCAAAGTGGAGAAAGGCTAGGTCACTCAAAGTTTAAGTAGATCACTAGGGAATGAAACTTACCACCAAACCCACTGTCTCATGTATAGGAAATACTCAAGTCTGAACTGCTGGGATGTAAACCTGGCATGTAAACCAAACCAGAGCCAATGGCAGCTGCCTAAGAAACTGCTTAATAGCTGGTAGCTATTACTCGCCATAATTGGGTGTGTAATACAAACACAGGGGAACAGAGAGATATGCCAGCAGTGTGCAAAATGTCAATATCTTAACTCTCTTTATGCTGGCTACTGCAGGCATAGTGCACTAAAAAGAATACAAATAAAAACAGCATAAATAATGACTAAGCAATAGAGGGAATGCACAAGGCACACTAAAATCATGTTGTCAGACTTTTTCTCCTCAAGCCTTTGATCAAAGATATATGGACATTTCAAAAGAATTCCTATTCTCACCAAGTACTAGAAGTGACAATTGCACCCAGGGCCGGTGCTGCCACTAGGTTAATAGCAGGCTGGCTATTGCACCTGCCCACTGAGCAGAGAAGCAGAACTGAGAGAAAACCTTCTCTCTCAGGTCCAATCCCCTGCTCAGTTGCTGGTGTTTCAATAGCCAACCTGTTTCAAATTAAAATAATCAATAGCAGTCTGGCTATTGTCCTGGCTGCTTACATCCATCTATCGCCTGCAGGAGAATAGGGCTGCACAATCGGGGGAATTGAGAGCTGCGCTGCAGGAGGGGGGATAGGGAGTGCACATAGCTGATATTGCAAGGGTGCAAAATAGTCTAGCACCGGCCCTGATGCACCATAATTATCTTATAACCAATTAGCCCAATAAGACACATAAGCTGCAATTATTATAGTTATATCCTGACCACTGACAATAGTCATTACTACTCAAGGGTGGGAAAAAAACAGTAGTGTTTTTTAAATAATTGTATTTAATTGCTTCTAAGGTATATGGATCTTACCTTAAGACTGTCACTTGAGGTGAAAAGAGTGCCTTGACTTATCACTATGTAAGTTACCTAATGACAATCCTAAGCTGTGATCTCTGTCTCTATTGCCAAAAGCTGGGTGTACATGGTTAGAATCTTTTCAAAAATAGTCATTTTCAGAATGTTTATTTGACCTTCTAATAGTTAATGGAGTCAAATCAATGATTGTTTTCAGCCGTACTGATTAAAAAAATTAGAGGAGCAAGGTCAAGTGCTTTTCCTGAATGAATGGAATTCCAGCAATGAATGTGGTTTTTTCTTCAGAAAACTCCACACATTAGAAAATTGAATGTAAAAATGAAATGAAATGTCAAACATTATTTTTCAAGTCTCTGATAGCATTACCAAATGTTCTAATTATATTTTTTGTAGGAACATTTATATTAAATTCTAATCATATATAACCAGCTTAACTCTTTACAATAGTAGTTACTACTCAATTTTGTCAAAAAAAATGTTTTCTTTTATTAATGGTGATATTTAATTGTTCCTTGTTATAAATCTGTTTGTAAAAAGGTGAGTTTCAGGACCAATTTCAGAACTGTACAAAACCTGAGATAGGGATCTAAGCTGAAAGCTTACATCTTTAATAACCTAAGTTAACCACAGAAAGTATCACTGAAACTGCACATTTTCTGCATCTGATTAATGGCTAACACAGCACAAGATACTACATATGGGGGCATGACAAAAATGGTTTGAGAAACACTGCACTACAGAATATTACATCGAGTAATTTCTACAACAGGTGGCAACTGTTATTAGGACTAAAGGTGATCTAGCACAGTATTAATCTGGGGTTTCTATGTTTGTAACCACTGGATGTATTTTCCTATTGCAATATCTGCAGTGAGAATCAGAAAGATTGCCAGATGAAATGAAAAAATTCTACATTCATAGAAACCTTCTTGCAATTTTTACGATGGACCACAATATCTGTTTAAAACCTACTTTGCTTGCACTTGCCCTGCAGATGCAATATGCTACATTGGTAATGGCCTTTGAGAAAAGGGTTTGCTATACTTTGTTTAGACTGTAATAAATGTCTAGGGTCACCAGTAACAATAAACAACGGCTTATAAATACATTCTCATACAAGCACTTTCATCAATGGATTTGTAGACAACTCACTATGTAAACATTAACCCAATCCCTAGCACTTTCACCTCTAGAAAATTGCAAGTACATCTGCAGAGTCTACAGAATCCTGTGCTGGATGGTGAGTAAAATTATATGCCCCTGCAAGCAACATAGTATTAATACTAGCTGCACACTATATAACCCTGGTTTCCATCATTAAGTTTGAATTTTTCAAATTTTTTTAGAAAGCATGCTTTCACAGCGAGAACCCTTGAATACAGGGAGGATAATCATTTATCTTGTTTCTGCCTTGCTACCATAATGTAATCAGAGTTGTGTACATGATCTCTCTGTCATGAATTATTTTTCTTTAATACATCTGAGAGTGTTTGCTTATACCAGCTGTGTCAGATCTTTACAGGTGCAAAGCAAAAAACAGGCAAACTGTTGGACTTTATCAGAAGGATGATTTTCAGCAATGTCACAGTTATCCGTTTTAAAATGTGATGATAAAAATAATAATAATAAGAAGGAGAAGAAGAACCTTTGATTTTACTACAATGTATAGAAGGGAATGTGTGTGTGCACATCAATACACACTCACTCATTTTTAACTGTTCATTACCAAAGCACAAACAGCCATAGAAACTAGAAACCTAGAAGAACTTCACACTACCTTGGTTAAACTAAATTCAATATTTCTAATAATTGTCCTGGTATGATCAAAAAATTAGACTTACTAGTATACTAGTCCAACTTTGTCTTCCTTGCAACCAAAGTTCTCCTTCTACCGCTCTGCTTCCGCCATCTTTAAAATCCTGTTCTTCCTGGCTTTAATGGCCATGTGAATAACGTAATGTCCTGTGCAACTTAATGTAAAAAAGGTCTGCAGCATAGTGGTTAGTACTTCTGCCTTGCAGCGCTGGTCTAGGCTGGGTGTCCCGGAATCCCAGCCAGGTCACTATCTGCAAGGAGTTTGCATGTTCTCCCTGTACTTGCGTGCATTTCCTCTGGGTACTCTGGTTTCCTACCGCACTTTAAAGACATGCTGGAATTTGAATTGCCTCCTGTCCTCCTTGTACATATGCATGTGAGATAGTAAGATTGTAAGCTTCTCGGGGGCACGGACTGATGTGAATGTGATGTGCATGTACAGGAGTCAGAAGTCTTTTAGTCAGGTTTTCCCCCCCCCCCCCCCACACTGGAATGCCAATTCAGTCACAATGAAGCAGTGGACATTACAACATTGTTTGCATATAACAGCTTTGTTCGAAGTGGTGAGTCTATCACAGCAACGCAGCGGCTATTTCGTCGAGAATTCAACGTTGAATTCAATGTTCAATGTTGGTTGACATGGAGCTGTTCCCAGTCTCAACATGGTCCTCAGGTTTGTTGAACATTTCAGAACAACCTGAAACATTATGAACAAGAAACCACCAGGCCCCGCCCGCACTGCAAGGACGCCGAATAACATTACACAGGTGAGAGAAGCACTGGTTAGGAGCCCAGGACGGTCTGCTCGAAGACATGCAAGTGAATTAGGGTTGAGTCAGGAAATGGAAAAACATGTTGTAATACAACCTGCATTGCTTGGCATATGGACTTTTAATCGATGTATGTAGCAATTAAATTTCTGTATCTACAAACATGATTTTTACTCTGAATTTGTAATAAATGTTTTAACTTTTTATCAATTTTGTAGTGAGAACTGATGGCGCTGGATGGACTAGCGGCGTTTTCCGTAACTCCGTCCCCGCCACATCCCTAACGTCTACATCGGGACAAGATCGAGCCACAACGAGCCCCGGATAGCCGCCTACGAAATCCCGCTGGTGATGGACAAATACATAGCGTGATCACAGCCGGTCCGCCGTGCGCTGAATATACCACCTGACCCGGCGATCGCGCTGCCTGCATCGGCGGCCATGGGGGACAATGCAGCTGACGACATGGGGTCGCAGGGTGAGTGGGAGGCAGCTTCACCCCATGCCCACATAGACTACCAGCACCTGGCAGCAACTCTGGCATCCCACTTGCGATCACAGATCGGGGCCATTATAGCAGACTCATTGAAGCTGCACCTGGGGCCTATTTCCGTGGCCTTGGAGTTACAGGCAAATAGAATGCAGGCTCTGGAGGCACGTGTTAGTGGGGTGGAGGACCAGGCTGCTGAGGCTGATAGATCCCATACTGATGACAAAAAAATGCTGCAATACCTGCAAGACAAGGTCGATGACCTAGAAAACCGATCTCGCAGAAACAACCTCAGAATAATTAGGATCCCTGAATCAATAATGCCTGCTGATCTTCAACGCTTTTGTTCTTCCATTATACCACAAGCCATGGGTATCATGTCTGCCTGCGCAGTGGAAAGGGCCCACCGCATAGGCCCCCCTAAAGATCAGGAAAGACCCAGGCCAATTATTGTAAGATATGTGGAGTATTCAGACAAACATCACATTCTGCAGACCTATAGAAGGCAACGCCAACTGGTAGCGGGCGGCCACAAATTGCTGCTTTTCGCTGATTATTCGGCTGAACTGTCTAAAGTACGTCGCTCTTTCCATGAGGTCTGCCAATCCCTGGTGTACAGGAGAATCAAATTCGTACTGGCGTACCCAGCGGTACTGCGCCTGTCGGATCCCGACGGCAATCAAATTCGCTTCACCTCAGCTGCCCAGGCCAAGGTGTATGTGGACAGACATCTCTCCGATCCTACTGCGCACTCCAACTCACCACTCAAGAATCCGCCGTGGAAGAAAAGGACCTGAATGCCAGGTCGTTCCTCCATTGTTTTTCCTCCTACCCTAAAAGGGGTGCAAAGATAGGCGAGTTCACACAGCTGTGCCAACCTCCCGAACATTAGGGCGTACAACTTGGCCAGCCTATTCCGCCATATACAGGATTGGACTCATGATACCACCTTATTCACCAACACTCCCTTGGAGAGCCACTTAATGAAACACTGGTCTCCCCCTGGTATCCTGAACACCCCACTGAAACTCCTCCCCAAACACATTAAAGACAACATTCTCCTCAGGGACACCGTGATAGCTTGGAGGGAAATCAGGAAAATACTCCACCTGCCCAGCGTCATCTCCCCAATGATGCCCCCCAGATCCTCTCCAGGATTTGCGGCAGGCGCTGACTCTAATGCCTTCCGGATATGGGCAGCTAGGGGTATTGTGGTTCTGGCGGACGTCTTTGACGCCCAAGGATGTCTAAAGACCTTTCAGGATCTCCAAACCCAACACCGTCTCCCGGCCACCCACAGTTACCCATACATGCAATTAAGCCACTTTATCTCCAGTCACCTTACACTGCCCTGGCCTGAAATGGTCCATTCACCCCTCTCTCCATTATTCTGTTCCCCCCAGATGAAGATGCCCTTGTCCCTTATTGCCCTGAACGTAGTGACCTACATACAGGAATCTTCCACCTCAGTACCATCCCACATTGGCCGCTGGGCGGAGTTTTTGGACATGACCACGGAAGACACAATCCATATGGTGGAGCAGGGTTGGCAACAAATCAGGAAGGTTATTATCAATGAGTCCTGGTGGGAAATATACTTTAAAACAGCTCATAGAGCTTATCATGCCTTTAATATCGCCACTAGGGGTACGTCTTCCTTATGGTTGACGGTTTGTCCGAAATGCCTTCTCCCCCTACCTGATCTCCTACACCTACTATGGTCCTGCCCTCATATACAAAACTTTTGGTCTGCCATAGTGTCCTTCACGAATGTGCACTCACATAAGAACAGGACGTTGTCCCCGAACTTCTGCCTACTGCATGCCCTCCCCCTGCCCATGAACGTGAACCCGTCCTGCCCTACCCGTTGGGAGCATCGGGACAAGCTGGACACAAAATTTTATCGAGCTCGCACTAAAACGTTTTTTGCTACTTGTACATCTTATGTTGCAGCAGAGTTTTCGTTACAACAGCTGCAAGATCTGATGTATATTTTTAAGCTGTCCAAACTGACGGGTTCCCTAGGTCCCCTGGATGTCCTTTGTCCCTTGATCTATTGCTCTCAATCGAGGTTCCCACCAACACCTTCCACCACGAGTGTTCCTCCTGTTGCACCCACGAATACCTCTAATGGATCGAATTGGTCTTCTCCCCACAGTACCGACCCTCATGGCTATGGGGTCTGCTACTTGTTGTTTGTATGGCACATACAGTATTTGATGTGCAACATTCCAGCGGAAGGTAGCTATATTGTAAGGAACTAGTTATCCAGTTTCAATTTATGGATGTAATTTGCTTGACATGTCTGGATTTCAGTCTGCGCACTGATATATAGGGGTTGATTTATTAACCTTATAAACACGCCACGGACAAGTATACACCTCTGTAGTGTGTTCCCTCCCAGCATGATCTATTGGTGGAATCTAGACACATTTGTAGTGTGTACACACCCAGCAGGTGTGTTGTGCAAAGCCCTGCATGAATTGCAAGGTGATGTTGTGTAAATTAGCTCTACGTTGTGTTGCTTGCGTTGATGAATGCAGGAATGTAAATGCATGAGCTAACCATTTTTGTCTAAACTGTGAAGCAGCATTATATATGCATCATGTGCATGATTTTTCCATATATGGCATTAGTGGAAATATGCTTTTAGAGACCTGCATGCCGCTATTAGAGCGGCGTGTAGCCTATGGCGCATGCTACATGACGCGCACGTATGTAAATACATAAAAACGCGCCATAACGGCGTGAAAATGTGACATGTTGCCCGTGTTTGGTTGATAAATATGTTTTGCTGTGTAAAAATGCACACGCACCTGGTGCGTGTGTGTGTTTAGGTTAGTAAATCACCCCCATCGTCTCTGCGGCATATCAATGCTTGATCGTTGTGTAATGTTTTGTTTTTTATTATTTTCAATAACAATTTGACATGCTAAAAAAAAGCCCCCTTCTACCAGTGCTTTGCATACCTGGGTGAGGTAAAATCTCAGATTTTTGGATAATGTCTAAAATTAAGTCATAAATATTCCTTATGACCATTAATGCATAATTAGATGAACAGCTATTTTCCGTGATGTAGATCTGTTGTATAGCAGCAGTAGCAGAACCAGCTAATGCTTTCTATCTATTTGTTATGTTAATAGGCCAGCTGCGAATGACAAGACAGATGAACATATTGAAAGGTTTTTTATTACAAAGGTTGATCTTTTTCACCAAAATAATTCACCTTTAAATGGAATGTTCCTCTGTTTGCTATCACAAGATAAAGACAATAATTCATTGCTTTTTATCATGGATAGAGCAGGGAAATTAAAGGATCCAGAATAAATAACGTGCAATGCATGCAAATCCTTGATTCTGAAGCAAAACATAATCTCAGTTTAGATTATTTACATTATATGTTTCCAAATGTCAAACTAATTTTAGTTCTAATGAAAGTTATTTTTCATTGACATGTGCAGCTCCTAATTGTCTTGCGTGTGTTCCCCCTAAACTTGCAATTTTCATGTACTTTTCACCTTCAAAATTACATACTTTTTAAAGTCTGTTTCACAGGATGTTTTTCTTGTTTCCTCTCTAGCTCAGCTTGTATTACGAACACTTCATTGGCATTCCGAAACACATTCTGTAAGGTTATGTCTTCAAGGTTAAAATTCTGATGGTAAGCGAGATTCTAAATCGGAAGATTTCCTTTGAAGTCTGTCTCTCTTTCTCTCTAGTGCTCTCTCTCTCTCTTTGTACAACTCATTGGGGAAGTAGCAAGGCAATGAGCTAGTGCCTAGAATATTGACATTACAACTTGGTTCATGAACTGGTGTCAAAAATAATTTTTGCATAGAATTGTTAGAACAAGTGCCAGCTTTTTATGTGACTTACAATAAAAAAGAAAGTTCTGCATAAAATATAATTCTTCTGCATCTTCTATATATGTGACTCAATCATGTTGCAGGGCATCTTCTAACTATAAAGTGTTCTTTCATTTTTGGTGACATTATTTAACCTTCAGCTTATGTACTCATGCTTTCAAAGTGATAATAGTAATTGATAACCTGACAAGCTGAGCGCCACTGATAAAGGTAAAATATGATTCTGCACCAACTTGTTAAGTGCAAATGAATATAGAATAAATAATGTTCAAGAAGATATTTTGTGCATTATAGGCTTAAAACTCTTAAATAGCCAACAAGAAAGCATTTTCTCAGTCTAGGATTTCTTATTGATTCCAATGTATTATCACTAATGATGAGCAAATGTGCCCTGGTTTGATTCAGGGGCTGTTCATCAAACTCATCATTAATTCTGGAAACTGCAACTTGTAATCAGTACTTCAGTGAATTTGATAAAGGGGTGTGGAAGCGCACCTTGAAAATCAATTCTCGCCATTTTCAAAGCTAAAAGGCAAGGGGAGCTGGGCACTGCCATGGGGGACATGTACCAATAGAAAAAAAGAAAACAAATGCCATTCAGCAGGGAGTGTCCTGGGGAAAAACACACCATTATTTTTTAACAAATGCTTAGGAGATACCTTTTAGCTGTATGCCGTGTTACAGAACAGTGTCATTCTCATCAACAGCCCTATATTCTGACCTCATATATTTTGCATGTGTAATTGAAAAATGTTTCTTTAAGTAGTATTGGCTGTGATAACTGATTTTGTTCAAGTAAAAATCGGACAAAAGTTTTGGTGTAAGTAACAACCAGATCCAAAAGCTATAAGACGTTTTGTAATTCCATAATAAATAAAGCTATTTTCCTTAACTATGTACCAATTGGTAGCAAAACAGTTTCACATATAGCTTAAGATCATTTTCAGCAGTGCCAAACTGTATTGTCTTATAAGTTTAATAAAATGTGCACAAACACACTTCCAGAGAAGAGGCAATTATGCTGAAAATAATTCGGTACAATATTTCACAGACAATAGCCTGACAAATAGTGCTGTGGATGGAGAGTACCGTGTTTCCCCGAAAATAAGACACTGTCTTATATTTTTTTTGGCTAAAAAAACACACCAGGTCTTATTTTCAGGGTAGTTCTTATTTGTTTTTAATGTGTAACAATCCAAAGTTAACGCAAATCCAAATTAAATAATCCAAAATGGCAAAGTTAAGAATAGGGTGATCAGGGCAATCAGGGGAGCCGTACCTTTCCAATGGCTGGCCAGAATGAGCGAAATGCACTTTCACTATGGATTCCTCACAGGCGGAGTGCATTTGGTATCACTCCGCCTGTGACAGGAGGTGGCGCTATAGAGGAGGCGTCGGCTTATGCGGCTCTGCTCCATCCGCTGCCGCCTCGCTTCCTCTAGCGCCGGCTTCATTGGCACCGCTGATTCTCTCCCATGGCTCTTCAAGTTCCCCCTTATGCCACCACTGGCCCAGGGAATGGTCACAACTAGGTCTTATTTTCGGGGTAGGTCTTATATTTTAGCAATTCCCAAAACTAGTACTAGGTCTTATTTTCAGGGTAGGTTTTACTTTAGGGGAAACAGGGTATGTAGCAATGAGGCAGTGTCTAAGAGATGGGGCACTGTATCATGAAATACAATTTGGAGTTTATTATTAGAGAGACAGCAACCATAAATATTCTACAGATATGCTGCACTTTGTGTATGCAGTTTTACTAGGCAGCAATGTAAGAGGGAGAGATGAGGAAGGTTTTGTTTCAGAGCAGAACAGCCAGAAATATTATGCAGATTCCATAAATAGCCATAATGCAGCCAGAGTAGGCATTCTTTTGAAAAGGCAGATCTTCATCCCAAGTACCCACATTTGAATATATATATGTCAAAAAATACAGAAAGAAATATTGTGCAGGCAGCACTGCAGTATTTAGATTAGGCTGCATTTTATAAGTGAAAAATGGCATACAGCTTTTCAGGCCACACATCCACAATAAATTGTATATTTATCACTGTTAAAACAAAGGGATGTTGTATAGATTGCATAGGCAGTATATCAACAATCTTTTCAAGGCCTTATTTACTAAACTACATACAAAATGCAGCCTTTGAGTTAAAAAACATTACCTTAACTACCTCCCAGCCGTTGTAAAAAAACAGCCGGCCGAGAGCTCTCTAGATCTGAGCGGGCATCTTTAGACGTCCGCTCAGCCACACCCACTTGCGCGCACCGTGAAATACCGATATATGTATGAGCTGCCATCCCGTGTCTTCCCCCTCCCGTTGTCACGCTGATCCCGGGCTCCACTGTGCCCGGTGCGAGCCTGGGACCAGCATAGTGCCTCTCTGAGATTGGATCACAGGGAGTTCGGTACACGATCTCCCTCCAGTCCCCTCTCCACTGTAAGAAATTGTATATTACATCACTTCCGCATTCCTGTGTCACTCTCCAGCTTCAGACGCTGGAGAGAAGCTGATGAAGCTTCTTCTGGGGTCCTAGGTGACATTAGGGGTCTTGGAGACCCCTGATGTCTCCATTAAGAGGACCTGTCACATCTTTGGCTATCACAATCGAGGGTTTCTTAGCCCCCTATGTGATAGCAATAAAGTTAAGTGAAAAAATAGGGAAACAAACTAAAGTTTCCTCCCCAAAAAAATTAAGTTGCACATGAAAAAGAATTTTTTAAAAATCATTTTTTTACAGCCCCCACCCATACATACATACATGCGTGCAAACATGCGTCGGGTGCGCATACATGCGAAAACGACGATTGCACCCATTATGCCGCACATGTTACATATAGCCGCAAATGCCGCAGTTAGATTAATAATTCTAGGGCCATCAATCACTGATAACACTAAACTGATCAGCAAAAAAGCTTTTAAAGCGTCGCCTATGTCAATTCTGGGATGGTAGTTTTTTCCGATTTCGCGGGTGCACACAATTTTTAAGCTTGACATGTTTGGTATCTATTTACCCGACGTGACCCCATCTTTTATATTTTACCCCAAAAATTGGGTAATAATAAATGTTTCATAAATTAATTTTTTTCACAATTTTCAGTAATTTTCGCGAAATATAGTAAAAAATAAAACCCCAAGCAGCAAACAGTAGACATCCCTGGTCAAGAAAAGCGTGCGAGATGGAACCAGTGCCTCCCTTGACGCGTTTCATCTATGGACTTTTTCAAAAAGGATCTTGACGCCTTTCGTCTATGGACTTTTAAAAAAAGGACCTGTTTGAAAAACTGCATTTCATAAGGCAAAATGCCCTCCGAAGCTCTGATTGGTTAAAGTCTTGCACCTGACCACAGGTCAGGTGCAAGACTTTGCCCAATCAGGGATCAGTATTGAATTAGAGCCATGATTGGGCAAAGATGTAATGACTTTGCCCAATCATGGCTCACCTATCAGATGTCGGTAAACTACACAATTAGGCGGAGCTAGCTGTCAATTGTGTATGTTTTGCTGACATCTGTCAAAATGCCATTATGCGGCGGGAGCGGACAGAACGGCGGCTGGCGTTTAAAAAAAAATAATTCTCTCTATTTTTTATTGTTTTATTTTTTATTTTGTCATCATCGTGGACAATGCTGGACGCCGTGATTGACCCTGGATTATGTTGGTGGATCCATTTTTTTTTAAATAAAAGACTTGTCAAAGACATGTCTTGTTTTTTTCCAAATAAACGATTTTATCAAAAGTCTGGACTTTTTAATAACTTTGATTTAACCCTTTAGTGAATGTACACTTTACTCATTCACAAGGGAGGGGGGAGGCATCTGGGTGCCCTTAATCAAAGGGGTACCCCGATGCAAATAAACCCCCTTGCCCTCAAGCCCCCACAAACACTGGGTCAGGGTTGAGGGGACGAGGCCCTTGTCCCCATCGGCATGGGGACACCCTCCCAGTGCAGAGGGCATGTGGCCTGGTGTGGGAGGGAGGGGGGACGCTTGCTTATCCCTCTCTTTCCGGCCATGCCAGGCCTATGCTCGGATCAAGGGTCTGGTATGGAATTTTAGGGGGGACCCCATGTCCCCCCCCCCATTTTTAGGGGTGGGGTTCCTCCTTAAAATTCCTACCAGACCTTAAGGTCCTGGTAGGACTTTAAGGGGGAACCCCACACACTTTTTTTTTGTTTTTTTTGTACATGAGGTCCCTCCTTAATATTTCTACCAAATCTTATGGCCTGGTATGACTTTTAGGGGGAACCCTACACACTTTAGGGGGAACTGCACACTTTAAGAGAAAAAAAGTTGTGTTTTTTTGTTAGAAATGTCAGTTTTGCTGCAGCAGGTTCTATACATCCTACAGATCCACCACTTCACAGGCAGTTTAAGGGGACCCCCCAGGCATGATATTTGAAGGCATTTTTCATTTTTTTTCTTACCCTTTAAGTGATGTTAATATCACTGCTCCTTTAAAAACTGTATTTTTTTGTCATTGATTCCTGTCCCCCAGGGCAGTACCCGGACCCCATGCACCATTTATGACAAATAACTTGCATATAAGCCCTCTTAAAGGGGACATTCATTTTCAAATGTTCGACCCCCATTGACTTGCATTGAGTTCGAGTTTGTATTCAAACTTTTCGGCCGTTCGGAAGTTCGAAATACGAACTGAATATGGGGGTGTTCAGCTCATCACTAGTGAAGATCAATCTTAGTCTGCAGGTGCTTAGATTGTTGTCCTTTGACTTTTGTGTAAGGTGATGCTGAGTATCTAATACATCACATTTTGGCCCCAGCAATGGGAGCTGAAAGTAAAATCATCACATTACCATTTAAAGCTAAATTGAAAGATGTTGATTTACTAAAGGAGTTTAGAATCTTCACACAATAAAATGTGTAAATATTCAATGCAGTTGTCCAATCATGTGAAAAGCTGTTTACTTATTTAATCTGCACAATTGGATAATTAAAGTGAGTATTCACACAATTTATTGTGTAAAGATTCCTAACTCCTTTAGTTAGTCTGTTGAAAAGTAAGGGGGAATACACACTTGGTATGAGATCTAGGAGTAAGGGTACAATTTCAAACGAGGATACTTGTTCCAATGACAACTGTCTAAGATGTGAATTCCCCTCACTTTAGGGAGATTTTCTTTTGCTTACTGTTGTGTCTCCAGGACAGGAAGTGAATGGCATGGCAGCACAGTGACGTTTTTATTTTCCAAATTGCATTGGCGTTTAATATTATATTGTTAATTTTGAAGTGCCTATTGCAGGGTATTTAAAGCCAGTTTTTAGAAGGGTCAGAAATAAATATTACATTTAAGAAAATAAATAAAAAAATGTTAAAAGAAAAAAACAATTGGGCGGAGCTAGCAACTGGGCAGAGCCGGCTGGTGACCTCAGCCTAGTTGTTATTGTTTAATGACATATCAGCGCCCCCAGCTGTCATTTGCGGGGCTTATGGTCAGGCCTTCGACAGGCCGTTCACCCCACTTAGGGTGTCACTTTGGCTCAGTCCAGCTGATGCATATGCCTTCGGCTCAGCTGAGCCACTCGGCCGCCTTCAGCTGCTGTGCGGGCTATAGTGAATAGCCCATACAGCAGCCCCTCAGTTCGACTGAACCGAAGGGCTCCGGTGGCCAAAGAGATCAGCTAAAGCTACTGCTGGATTCTTTGGCTCCTTTGTGAATAACCCCCTAAAAAGTTATGGGAAAAAGGGAAACTCATTGTCTAGGAGAGGATTTCCTTTTGATTCCTTGTGTTTGTGGTACAGGAAATAAAGAGAAATCTCTCCAATGGAACATATAACAATAAAAATAAAACTTGACAGGGGTTTTAACCCTTACCTTTTCTCTAAAAAAAAAAAAAAAAGTTTGTCAGTACTTTAAGAAAAGTTTGATTCAAAAGAATCGTTTTAGTTTAAAAAAAAATAGGAGATAGTACTACATTGTTTGTCACATTTGTTCAAAGTTATTAAGCAGCATGATGGACTAGAGGAACAAAGGGTTGATGGAATCTGTGGATGGAGGGAAGGCTGAATAGATTGATGGAGAGGAGGAAAAGGGAAGTTGAAGAAGAAGGAAGAGATAATTAGATGGAGAATGGCATGGTTAAATACAGTTCATAGAAATTGATGGAGTGAGGAATGAATAAGTATACTAAGACATTGTTAGTTTTGTTATAATTACCTGGAATATTTAATTCCATATTATTTTGCATCTAAGCTCACTTCCATGATAGAGTAATTTACTAATTTGTATTGAGATTGTAGTCCATCACCAGAGTGAGCTTGGTGCAGTGGCTACTTAGCATCACACAGAGACCATGAGGAACAAAAGTAGCCATGCTCCAGAAGGAAGGACAATGTCAGCATGAATTCAGAGAGGATTTGAGGAACTACAGCTGAGTGATACACAAATAAGATACGTTTTTGTACTGTCGCAGGTAGGCTCTATCAATCAGGAAGTGAGCAGAAACATGCACAATCTGCTCACTTCTCGATCGTCTCCCTGCAGTGAGTGGTGACTGTCAGTCACCGCTGCCTGCAGGGATTCCCCTCCTCCCCTCTCCGATCCTCCAGCGCTGAGTGTAGGAACGGATGGGGAGGGGGTGGGCACAGCTGATAGGCAGAGCCAGCTGTTACTCATGCATCTGGGTGGGTCTCCACAGTAATGTCGGGATCAGTCACAGCTGCGGTGCTCACAGTATATTGTGGGCAATAGCCTGCAATATACTGAGCTTTGGGTCACAGGAGGAGGTTAGTATATGTCCTCCCGTGACCTTAAAGAGAACTATGGGAAAAACACTTATCCCATAGTTCTCTTTTAAGGTACTTGAATGCATCTTTAACATTTAACTCCTGAGTTTCGTATCACTTTAATATTTAGACCAACACTTACAAATATTATGCAGAATAAAGTAAACTGCATAGCCACCATCTCTCTGCCATTATAATTTTGTATCATTTTTTTGTAAAACACTACTAAACCTAGAATAACTGGGTTCAAATCAACTATCGTTTTAATGCTTAGGTAGGCAAAAGTCATTATTTAGAAAGAAGAATGTTCTGAATATTAAAATTAAAGAAACAAATGGGATTAATATTTAGAGCTCTGCAAAAAAACATTGATGAAAGAGAGAATGGGAATGCTAAAGTAGCTAACGACGGTATACAATAGGTAATTTTGTTATAAAGCAGGGTGATATGTTTCTTCTTCAGTTTTTGGCCGTCATTTTACCAGTGCTATGAAATAATGAGCTCTGCCTCTTCATCTTTTAAGCTCATCATTTCCCATGTGCAAAGTCTGATAAATCATCTTTATTCCAATAACTATAATGCAATTTACCATTTGCTTCTAGGGAAAGATCAGCTTTATATATAAACATATATACACATATTAAAAAGAAGAACATTTCCCCAGTTCAATAACTCTCAGAAATGCTGTTTAAATATTATTAGCTGGATCTAAAATAATCACCCTTAAGTAAAATCTTTCCAACAAAGAATCTTGACTCAATATTTCTTTTGTCACATGAGAATATTTTCCCCAGTAATAGAGTAACAATATAGTCATTATTTTATTATACATACACACACACACACATTTGTTTTAATTTTTAAAGTGGTATATTGCCAAAAAGCAAAAAATATTTAGCAACGTTTGAAGCTGATCTCCAAGTATGAATTTTTATGTATATATATATTGGTCCAGCTTTGCCTAAATAATGCATATGTTATACCTGGTAGGGTCATGGGGATCCTGTAAAGTAGCTGGAGCTACTACAGTGCTTTATAACGATTCCGGGTCCCACAGGGGTCACTCACTCAACACAGTGACCAGTCAGAGAATACCTAGCATTTTTTTTATCAACTAATACAAAGTGTTCTCTGATTGGACAGTGGCAGGGGTGTGAGGGGCAGTGACATCACAAACCACCCCTTGTCCAATCAGGGATTGCCTTGTATCCATTGATACAAATAGGTGTTTTCTGAATGGCCTGTAGCTGTGCAAACTACCCCCTATGTTTTCATAGTAGAGGGGGATTTGCTCATTCATACATACACCATATTATGCATGTAAGATCAGTGTAAACACAGAGCATAAGTGAAATTAGTGTAAAGTTAAATCTTGTCTAAACCTACTAGCAAAAATGTATTGTATGTCAGTTATGGCTGCATTAGTTTTGTTTAGTCATTTTGTTTAACTTTTTTCATATGGTTATCCTGCCAGTACCACACTTCCTGTCCTAGGGTGATAAGGCTCACTCACTATGTTGCTTGTTCTTGATTTAGACCACAGAAGAACCCCCTCATTCTCTTTATATTCATAACCTAGTTGGGAAGTTTTTTTAGTTCGCAAATGTAACCTAGGCATTGCTGATAAGGCTATTTGGAATTCTAGTGCAGCAGATGCACTGAGGCTGATTTATTAAAAGCAAGTAGGCTGTTCAGTTTGCAAGGGTATTTGCACTTTTTAGGGGTTTTCCTGCAAGTTTCACCTTAGTTTAGATGATGAACTGAAGCTCTGCCGAATCATGTGCGAACAAAAGTACTGTTTTAATTATTTCCCTTGCATATGATTGGGTATTTTTGTAAAGTAAAATTTCACCACATTTGCCAAACTAAGGGAAAACATTCTCTGCAGAATGCAAATTTCCCCACCAAGTGAAAAGCCTTTCCCCCCCCCCCTAAGTAAATCAACCCCATCAAGTTGTCAGCTCAGTACAGGACATTACAAGCTCAGGAACTGTTTTTCTGGCATGTGGTTAATTTAACAGACTAAAAGGAAGCAATTAAGTGAGTTTATTTTTAGAGTTTACATACACTTTAAAAAGATGACTTCTGCAATAGTTTTTTGACGATTCAGGCAAAATTAATTGTTAACCATGAGAAAGGACTGACAGTTAAAAAGGAGGGTAGTAGGATGTAAAAGGCACCATTGTAAATCAAACTTACTCAAACTTACAAAGATTTGCCAGCAAGGATTTTCAGTGAGCTAGGGTGAAGAGGATTTGGTCCAAGATCCACGCATGCATTACTTTCATTTTCAGAACTAATATATTATTTTGGAATAATAATAATGTGAAAATGTACAGTAATTACATGTCATTACATTCATGTCAGTTTGTATAAATCTTATATCAATCTTACCAACCTATTCATTAAAAAATGTGTAATAAACTTGTTAGCTTGTTAACAGGGTTAAAGCAAAATAGAGCACAACAGCATTTAAAAAGCCATTGACAAAATGGAGAAAAGAAAACATTTTTTTAATGTTTTCATTGTCTGTGCAGTTGAATTTTCTGAGTACTTTTACTGGTTAAATCCAAAACATAATGTAAGTTGGAGAAGCTACAGGCATGCTAAGATGACTCACAAGGATCTCTGTAGCACCAATCATGCATCTTTCTCACCATTCTCTTCTTTCACTGCAGGAGCACTTTACAAGCCAATAGTAGCTCTACATTTAAAACACTCCAGACACTGCTTTTAATAGTGCATTTTAATTTAAATTTAGTCAGCAAATCTTAAAACAAAGTTGTTGACATAAACGTAAAGCATGAATTAAAGTGTGTTGGGTGCATAAAAAAGACATCTCAAATTATGTCCCACCATTATTTATCTCAGACATATACAAAATTCGAGAAAATTCAGTTTTCAGCTAAAATAATCAAGATTCCTCCCTTCCCTAGTCTCACCATCACCATAATATGAATGGTTAAGAAGAATGCACATGAAACATTACTTTAAGGAAATTATTATAAAAGCTATAAAGTTATGCCCCATTTTAATTTAGAACTAATGCATTCCAGAAGTATTGTATAAATAATGCCTAAATCTCATTTTATTGGTTATAAATACTGAATCAGTATTACATTTATTCTTCTTTGTACAGTTATACTTTTTCAAGGGTCAGAAAATGTTTCCTTATATTACATCTAACTAAAGTTATGCCTATATTAACTGAAATTATCATTAATACAAATTAAAGTTGTATTTATTATGGTAATTGTTCTATGCATTTATATGAGAAAGATATGTTAATATATTGGTTATTGTATTGCTTAAATAATAGATTAGCACATGAGTTCTCCAAAGAAAACATGAAGAATTAATATAATAAATAAAAACTGAGACGTATATATTTAATGTATTAATGAGATGCTAATTTTCTACAGGAAAACTGTATTGCTGTTAAAAGTACTGTAATATGTTTGTTGACCCAAGAAAATAGCAATGCTATGGTATGAGATTTAGAAATACCCTTTGCAATATATATATATACAAAAATCACATGTATGAATACCAATTTTCTGCTTGCAGAATGCAGATTGAAGTCGCATTGGCATGAGTTTTGCCATTAAAAAAAGTTGGGAAAAATTGTAGTTTGTGTAGTCAAGTAAAGATTGTGCTTTTCCAATAAAGCAAAAGGCAAACTATTATAACTAGCAGCTACCATTCATAATATCTATCCAGAAATCTCTCTTTAGTAAACAAAAAACTGAATGTTACTACACAATTGCAGACGACCCTCTTCTGGCTTATCTTGTTGGAGATTGGAAGGATCCATCTTGTTTCTGTTTTAGTCATTCCTGCAGTGTAACCTGATCTCTTAAAAGAGAACTATGGGGTACGTGTTTTTCCCCATAGTTCTCTTTAGGGTCATGGGAGGACATATACTAACCTCCTCCCATGACCCAAAGCTCAGTATATCTGAGAGCTCTGCAGCTGGGACAGATCCCGACAATACTGTTGAGATCCACCCAGCTGTATGAGCGACAGCTGTCTCTGCCTATCTAGAGGCAGAGCAAGCTGTGCCTGCCCCCTCCCTGTTTGTTCCTCCACTCAGCGCTGGAAGATCGGAGAGGGGGGAATCCTTGTAGGGAGCAGTGACTGATAGTCACCGCTCACTGCAGGGAGATGATCGGGAAGTGAGCAGATCAGTGCATGTTTCTACTCACTTCACGATCAATAGAGCCGACATGTGAAAGCTTCTTTGTCACAGGTCGGCTCTAACTATGAGGATGAGTGAAAATCACTCCCCTCATAGTTCTCCTTTAAGGGTGAAAACTCAATCCATGCTCAATCCATCGATATCTCTCTGTTCACTGACTTTAAAGCTGAACTCTGGGCACAGTCATTTTAATACATTTAGAAGGTATTTTTTTTAAACAAGCTTTTAATTGCCCTGGCTTGTACAGCTTCCACTGTACTACTGTGCCCCTGCTGACACTTGGGCTGCATGTCTCTGCAGCAGCATTGGTGTAGTATACCAACCTATATGCTATTCTCAGGTAGGTGATTTAAAGCCACTTTGATGCTAGATTTAAAACTTGAAATTATCTACTCCCAGTGAATAAAACAGTTGATACTTGTCCCACCACCAATCTCATCCCTATGAAAGAACTACTGTAGTTGAAGAATCGTCAGTATCCAACACATTTCTGGGTGTGTCAACATTCCTGATCCACTGCTAAGCATTGTAGTTTAATACACTGATCTCTATGTCATGTCTTTGCCCTGTAGTGTTGTATGGGCTCACAACTGGAACCACAGTGCAAAGCAGGACCAATATGATTCTCCTGAAAGTATTGAATGTTGGAGAATGTTTGGGGTGCAATAGCTTTTCAAGAAAGCAAATATTGGCAGTGTGGGCAGCAGGACAGGTAAGGATAACACTTTCAGCAGTTATTTTAAAGTTTTTATTCTAGCAACTTGAAAACAAAAAGTTTTGATAAATAAATGAAATCTTTTACCAGGTTGTAAAACTGCTAGAATTCAATTTTTTCCACTTAAAAGGAGACCCAGAAATGTTTGCTTAACAGGGAAGTTAAACACTTTGGGTTATTTTTAACACTTTATCATGGTTTGATACTGTCAACTGATTTTATATACTGTAAATATTTTAATGCTACCGAATCAATCAAGCGGGTGTGGTTCATTTACCAAATATATCAGGGAATAATGCTAAATGGTGCTCTGCTAAATAATTTTTTCATTATAACCTAAAGCTATATAGATATGTTTGATTTGGATCACCTACATAAGTTTAAAAAGGGAGTCCAGAATCGTACATCAAGCCCCCTGTTCTCTATGAATGTAAGCACAAATGTATACAAATAATCATTATAATAACAACCATAATAATAATAGTTGTTTTGTGTTCATTGCTGGCATTACATTAACGTATCATGATTTTATAAAACAAAAAAAATCCTAATTCTGATAATAAGCATTGTTTAAAGTTAAAACCACTTTGCAAAAGCAGAAAAAGACATTGGGGCTACTCATAAAAACTGGAGCAGACAAAATCTAGAGCAGTTGCCCATGGCAACCAATCAGTTTCTCTCTTTCATTTTCAAAGCTTAACTGAACAAACTGATGAGAGCAGCTGTTTGGTTGCCATGAGAAAACTGCTCAAGTTTTTACAAATATCTTCATTATATTTTGTACAATCTTTAATTTAACATTCCAAGTTAATAATACGTTTATTATAAGTAATTAATGTATGTGGTTTCTATCAAGAAAAATAAAATAATTTCTAGCTGTGAAGGAGTCATTCAGGTATGTGATTCTCTAAAATACTGTATTTCTAAATTACACTGTTAAACCAACATTTTTACATTGAGGTGATCTTTTTTTCTCTTACAAGAAGAAAGGAGATGTGTTTCTTGTTTGGGTGCTCGATCATCCTGACAGTCCTGGGAAAATATGCTCCAGCCAGCTGCCTTACATTGTAGTTGAATACTCAATCTCCAAATAGTTGTATCAATCCCAGTTTGTCAGGGTCTGTTGTCCAGAGATCAGCACCAGCCAAGATTCAGTGAGACCCCATTATATCTGTATGAAAACTCTGACTTCTCCATACAATTTAAGAGTACTTAGTGGCAGGCGCCAGGGTAGAAAGCCAGGCTGCTGACCCTAGAAATAAGTGTTGACATTTTTAGAAGCTGATATACATTAATTTCTCTGGTGGATTATATGTAGACCTAAAATCCTCTGGACAAAGCTGAAAATGCTTAGAAATCATGTGCATTAACAGCATCAAGTGCAGTAAAGGCATGTCCATTCTGATACATGTTTATAAGGAGTGAAGTCTCTGGTTGGATTTAGTTTCACATATATTGTGTTGCTTCATTAAGTAGTTGGAAAAAGCAGTCACAAAGTTATTTCTCAGAGTGATAGATGGATCATTTTAATACTGTGTTGTAGTTCTTTATTCGATTAGTAAGTAATATAGCTTTTAGTAAAAAGAAAAAAAAAACTTTTTTCGTAACTGAGTAATAACCCAGGTCATGTTATGGTTTTTCAGTTAATTTATATGAGTATCTCTGGAACCTATTGCATTCAATGGCTAAATGTTTTTTTTTCTTTTGCCTTCTATTGCTTACCTGTTAACTGACATAATGATACTCTCCCATTTACTATCCTATTTTTATGTTCCAGTCTTTCCCATAAAAAAAAATATGTTTAAGAAATAAGTAAATAGAAACAAAGAACTTTGCTAATAAATATGTAAATCGTGCTCATTTATATTGATATGTACTGGCCCCTGTTGCTACTTTTCATAAATGAGGAAGGGTTTATTGGTTTAATCCCATTTACATGTCCATTATAACCAATTCAGTAAGGAAGAGTTGGAATGTAGGAATCTCATGCTCCAATAACTTTTGAATAAATAGGAGACCCAACACATAATTGGAAAGACTATTCTATAATAAACTAGTGAACATGAAGTGGGGTATATCAAAATGCTTCAGGAACATAAATTGATGTACGTAAAGCAAGGCATCTGGATGACTCAGTGTTACAAGTACACAGTTTTTATCTTTTATGTTATATAAGAAAAAAGGTACAAAATCAGCAGATTGGTTGGCAGACTAGATAAGTTGATATTAAAATTGAAAATATCAATTCCTTCCAATATTGCAACCTGGATATGTTCCATATATTGCTGGTGTATAGAATGCCCCCCCC